>NC_052328.1:1456351-1553519 GCF_016432855.1 Salvelinus namaycush | reverse complement strand
GAAGCAGAAGAGCTTACACAGCATTAAGAATCGTTATAGGTCTAAAGGAGAAGAAAGGAGGGAGGGGTTAGGAACAGGAAGCAGAAGAGCTACACAGCATAGAGATCAGTTATAGTTCTACCAGGAGAAAGGGAGGGAGGGGTTAGGAACAGGAAGCAGAAGAGCTACACAGCATAAAGATCAGTTATGTCCTACCAGAGAAAGGGAGGGGAGGGTTAGGAACAGGAAGCAGAAGAGCACACAGATAGAGATCCAGTTATATAGTCCTACCAGGAGAAAAGGAGGGAGGGGTTGGGAACAGGAAGCAGAAGAGCTACACAGCATAGAGATCAGTTATAGTTCTACCAGGAGAAAGGGAGGGAGGGGTTAGGAACAGGAAGCAGAAGAGCTACACAGCATAGAGATCAGTTATAGTCCTACCAGGAGAAAGGGAGGGAGGGGTTAGGAACAGGAAGCAGTAAGAGACCATCAGGTACAATCAGGTCTCTCTTGTGAAATAGATTTCTAGTGACTGCAGAAATAAGTGCTGAACTCAAGGTAAAAGCAAGTCAGGGTTTACTGATTCCTTTGTTACAATCCTCAACATCCTGGTGTTCTTACCACACAGATGAGCAAACTGTTTGGGATGAGCGTAGGTCAGAAGAGCAGCGAGGGCCTCCTTCCAGTTATCCAAGTCACAGCTCTGCACCATGTCTCCCCAGTTCTGGGTCACCACGGATGAGATCAGCTGAGGACAGTCGATAGTAGACTTAACCATGTTGGATTTATTCATGTTGACTCAGTAAATCAGATTATTTTGCACTCTTGATATAAAAGAACTATATTCTGAACGAAACTAACTTTGCTAGCTAGTAATCAAGTCATACAAATATAATATAAATCAAATAGTCGTGTGGGTAAGTCCCAAATTGGCCCCGGTTCAAAGTTCCCCGTCTTACCATAGACATACCGTTCCTCTGCTCGTCCAGGTATGTCCCCCGTCTTACCAGAGATGCTGTTCCTCTGCTCGTCCAGGTATGTCCCCGTCTTACCATAGAGATGCTGTTCCTCTGCTCGTCCAGGTATGTCCTCCGTCTTACCATAGACATACCGTTCCTCTGCTCGTCCAGGTATGTCCCCCGTCTTACCAGAGATGCTGTTCCTCTGCTCGTCCAGGTATGTCCCCGTCTTACCATAGAGATGCTGTTCCTCTGCTCGTCCAGGTATGTCCCCGTCTTACCGTAGAGATGCTGTTCCTCTGCTCGTCCAGGTATGTCCCCAGTCTTACCATAGAGATGCTGTTCCTCTGCTCGTCCAGGTATGTCCTCCGTCTTACCATAGAGATGCTGTTCCTCTGCTTGTCCAGGTATGTCCCCGTCTTACCGTAGAGATGCTGTTCCTCTGCTCGTCCAGGTATGTCCCCAGTCTTACCGTAGAGATGCTGTTCCTCTGCTCGTCCAGGTATGTCCTCCGTCTTACCGTAGAGATGCTGTTCCTCTGCTCGTCCAGGTATGTCCTCCGTCTTACCATAGACATACCGTTCCTCTGCTTGTCCAGGTATGTCCCCTGTCTTACCATAGAGATGCTGTTCCTCTGCTTGTCCAGGTATGTCCTCCGTCTTACCATAGAGATGCTGTTCCTCTGCTTGTCCAGGTATGTCCTACGTCTTACCGTAGAGATGCTGTTCCTCTGCTCGTCCAGGTATGTCCTACGTCTTACCATAGACATACCGTTCCTCTGCTCGTCCAGGTATGTCCCCCGTCTTACCGTAGAGATGCTGTTCCTCTGCTCGTCCAGGTATGTCCCCAGTCTTACCGTAGAGATGCTGTTCCTCTGCTCGTCCAGGTATGTCCCCCGTCTTACCGTAGAGATGCTGTTCCTCTGCTCGTCCAGGTATGTCCTACGTCTTACCATAGACATACCGTTCCTCTGCTTGTCCAGGTATGTCCTCCGTCTTACCATAGAGATGCTGTTCCTCTGCTCGTCCAGGTATGTCCCCCGTCTTACCATAGAGATGCTGTTCCTCTGCTTGTCCAGGTATGTCCTCCGTCTTACCATAGACATACCGTTCCTCTGCTCGTCCAGGTATGTCCCCCGTCTTACCATAGAGATGCTGTTCCTCTGCTTGTCCAGGTATGTCCCCCGTCTTACCATAGACATACCGTTCCTCTGCTCGTCCAGGTATGTCCCCCGTCTTACCATAGAGATGCTGTTCCTCTGCTTGTCCAGGTATGTCCCCTGTCTTACCATAGAGATGCTGTTCCTCTGCTTGTCCAGGTATGTCCTCCGTCTTACCATAGAGATGCTGTTCCTCTGCTCGTCCAGGTATGTCCCCAGTCTTACCGTAGAGATGCTGTTCCTCTGCTCGTCCAGGTATGTCCCCCGTCTTACCATAGAGATGCTGTTCCTCTGCTCGTCCAGGTATGTCCTCCGTCTTACCATAGAGATGCTGTTCCTCTGCTTGTCCAGGTATGTCTGCTGGGTCTTCTGCAGTAGCTCCTGTCCTCCACTGATAGCCAGCAGGATGGCCTCAGCGTATCGCCCGTCGCTCAGACACAGATCCACCGCTCCCTCAAAGTTTCCCACCAGCAGAGCCTGGCTGATCAGACCATCTGCATCTGCCACAACAGAGGCATAAAGCAACTGAATGAGATACGGAGAGTTACAGGCATACAAAGGGCCAGGTACCAGGACAACAGATTCATATTAAGCCTAACGCCGGACTAAAAAGGTTTTACATTGAACGTGCTTTTTGTTATGTGTCCGGGAAACCAGTCCGTACTGTTTAGATTTCACAGGAAGAGAGAGCTGAAGTCACGTCCAACTGCTGTGATACTGAACCGAAGACAAGCAGTACCTGCTGAGACAGGGATTTGGAAGCTGATCTTCTCCTTGTCCTGTGGTTGTGGTGGGATCTGACTGAAAAAGTCAGATGGGGAGGATGAACCCGGAGTCTTGGTGGAGTCGACCGCATCCCCAGATTCTTCTGACCTCTGGAAACAAAACGGAGGACAACGTACTTTTATGGAAGGTTACTGGTGATAATATAAAAAAGGTGACAGGATTCATGTTGTTATGAAAAAGAGACCACATATCACTGCTGATACTCGTCACTGCCCTCTAGTGGACGGTGGAAGATATGCAGTCTAGACTAGAATTAGGAGTACTATAAAAGAGAACGGGCTATGTAGAGGTATGTTCCTGGACTGACCTGAGTAGAGAGGAGCTGTATCTTCTCAGCCAGATCGTTGGCATCCACTCCATGTCCGTTAGGCTGCAGGTTCTTCCCCAAGCAGGTGGATATCTTTCTCTCTAAATCCACTTTGCTGAAACCCAAAAGTCTCAGGAATTTGACCCGGGCTTCATCTTCAAAGTTGACCTGCAAACGTCAGGAGGTGGACAACATTAGAAACCTAAACAACCCTTGCAGAACTTGTGTTCATCATATGTCGGTCTTGGCTCCTGAGTGACGTTCTACCCAAATACATTGTACAGAGAAGCCTACTGTTCATGGAAATGAGTCATCTCCATGGGTGTTCTGTGAGTCCTACTACTGTTCAGTCTGAAGGACAGACAGGACCACAGATGTCACAGATAACTGGACTTTTTAAAAAACATTTTGGCAATTAAGCAACGTTTCTACTTAACGAGGGTCAGATGAACTCATGGATACCATTTTAGCATGCTAACAGTTCCAGGAGACTTCCAGTCATTGTGCTAACGCTAGTTAGCAATGGCTCCCGAAACTACCTTCAAAACTGCATGCAGAGGCAAAAATGGTATCCATGAGATCATGTGACTCTGGGTGAGTAGAAACAGGGATTAAATGCCAAAATATCACACTGTCTCTATAATATTACATTGTTTGACCCTGGGGTATGTAGAAAAGTTGCTTAATTGCCAAAATCGTCCATTATTCCTTTAAAATGAACCGTTCATGCCACTGTGCAGTGTCATAACACCTACCAGGAGAAATTTCCATATGTCCTGTTCAGAGTCTGTGGGGGCCTTGTGGATCTTGGCCTGGCAGTAGTCTGACAAGGATCCAGATTGCAGAGCAGCCTGCAGCTCCCTGGAACGTTGGAGGAGCTCTGTTTCCGTGGTGACTTGGCTCACAAACACCTGCCTGGGGACAGGGACGGGCTGTGGGCTCTGGACTGGAGCCTTAGGACTCTCAAAGGTGATCAGCTTCCCACCAAACTACAAGGAGAAGAGGATGGGGGGGAAATGTACTATTACTATGATGCAGTCAGTTATAATACATTGTAAGACTTGTCATAAGCACATATAGTCCCTTTATAAGTAGAGCGTGACCGAAGAGTAACACTTTACGTCATGCCCAAGTACACACTTTAACCGTGTGTTTCCACCATAATCCACAGGTTGTCATGCCCAAGTACACACTTTAACCGTGTGTTTCCACCATAATCCACAGGTTGTCATGCCCAAGTACACACTTTATCCGTGTGTTTCCACCATAATCCACAGGTTGTCATGCCTAAGAATACACTTTATCCGTGTGTTTCCACCATAATCCACAGGTTGTCATGCCTAAGAATACACTTTAACCGTGTGTCTCCACCATAATCCACAGGTTGTCATGCCCAAGTACACACTTTAACCGTGTGTTTCCACCATAATCCACAGGTTGTCATGCCTAAGAATACACTTTAACCGTGTGTTTCCACCATAATCCACAGGTTGTCATGCCTAAGAATACACTTTAACCGTGTGTTTCCACCATAATCCACAGGTTGTCATACCCAAGTACACACTTTAACCGTGTGTTTCCACCATAATCCACAGGTTGTCATGCCTAAGAATACACTTTAACCGTGTGTCTCCACCATAATCCACAGGTTGTCATGCCTAAGTACACACTTTAACCGTGTGTTTCCACCATAATCCACAGGTTGTCATGCCTAAGAATACACTTTATCCGTGTGTCTCCACCATAATCCACAGGTTGTCATGCCCAAGTACACACTTTATCCGTGTGTTTCCACCATAACCCACAGGTTGTCATGCCTAAGAATACACTTTAACCGTGTGTCTCCACCATAATCCACAGGTTGTCATGCCTAAGAATACACTTTAACCGTGTGTCTCCACCATAATCCACAGGTTGTCATGCCTAAGAATACACTTTAACCGTGTGTCTCCACCATAACCCACAGGTTGTCATGCCTAAGAATACACTTTAACCGTGTGTCTCCACCATAATCCACAGGTTGTCATGCCCAAGTACACACTTTAACCGTGTGTTTCCACCATAACCCACAGGTTGTCATGCCTAAGAATACACTTTAACCGTGTGTCTCCACCATAACCCACAGGTTGTCATGCCTAAGAATACACTTTAACCGTGTGTCTCCACCATAATCCACAGGTTGTCATGCCTAAGAATACACTTTAACCGTGTGTCTCCACCATAATCCACAGGTTGTCATGCCTAAGAATACACTTTAACCGTGTGTTTCCACCATAATCCACAGGTTGTCATGCCTAAGAATACACTTTAACCGTGTGTCTCCACCATAATCCACAGGTTGTCATGCCTAAGAATACACTTTAACCGTGTCTCCACCATAACCCACAGGTTGTCATGCCTAAGAATACACTTTAACCGTGTGTCTCCACCATAACCCACAGGTTGTCATGCCTAAGAATACACTTTAACCGTGTGTCTCCACCATAACCCACAGGTTGTCATGCCTAAGAATACACTTTAACCGTGTGTCTCCACCATAATCCACAGGTTGTCATGCCTAAGAATACACTTTAACCGTGTGTCTCCACCATAATCCACAGGTTGTCATGCCTAAGAATACACTTTAACCGTGTGTTTCCACCATAATCCACAGGTTGTCATGCCTAAGAATACACTTTAACCGTGTGTTTACACCATAATCCACAGGTTGTCATGCCCAAGTACACACTTTAACCGTGTGTTTCCACCATAATCCACAGGTTGTCATGCCTAAGAATACACTTTAACCGTGTGTTTACACCATAATCCACAGGTTGTCATGCCCAAGTACACACTTTAACCGTGTGTTTCCACCATAATCCACAGGTTGTCATGCCTAAGAATACACTTTAACCGTGTGTTTCCACCATAATCCACAGGTTGTCATGCCCAAGTACACACTTTAACCGTGTGTTTCCACCATAATCCACAGGTTGTCATGCCTAAGAATACACTTTAACCGTGTGTTTCCACCATAATCCACAGGTTGTCATGCCTAAGAATACACTTTAACCGTGTGTTTACACCATAATCCACAGGTTGTCATGCCTAAGAATACACTTTAACCGTGTGTTTCCACCATAATCCACAGGTTGTCATGCCTAAGAATACACTTTAACCGTGTGTTTACACCATAACCCACAGGTTGTCATGCCTAAGAATACACTTTAACCGTGTGTTTACACCATAACCCACAGGTTGTCATGCTTTACTGCTTAAACGTATTGGGGTTCCTCACAATAGGCATTTACTTATGTTATTTACCTTCTAAAATACAAAAGATGGATATAAAAAGCAACAAAAAAAAGTCAAGTACATTGTACTTACAGCGAATGAGGCTCCTACGGGCCTACGAACCCACTTGGGGGGCTTCTTCAGCGGAGCGACCAGGGTGGTCTGAGGGGTGGCTTGGGGAACTTGCAGAGGGGGCAGCACCTGGCCTGTCCCAAATGGATCCATGGTGTCAAAGGACGAGGAGATCTGTGGCAAAGTACCACACAAAGACTGCATTCCAATCTAAATATTATATAAAAAGGTAAGAGAAATGAGCAGAGGTCTTTAAATGAGGTCTACAACCATACCCTACCATTATAGCAGCAGTAGCAACCACATTCAACACTAGGCTAGACGCCTGACTACGCCAAAATGTTACAACAATCAAATCACATCTATTCCATAAATAGTGCACTACTTTTGGCCCCTGTTCAAAAGTAGTGCACTACACAGGAAAGAGGGAGCCTTTGACGTTTTAGCATTTAGCAGACACTCTTATCCAGAGCGACTTCCAGTGGCAACATGGGATTGTGGGTGGTTTCCTTTCGACAGTAAATAGACATGGCCACAGATAGAGCTGTAAGACAGATGGAGCGCTCTACCTGATCAGCCCTGCTCTGCTGCTGGGCCTCCAGGCTTCCTCCCATCACGCTGTAAACACTGATCCACCCGTCAAACGAGGCCGCCGACAGCAGAGCTGGGTTCCTGGGACACCACTGGATGTCAAAGCACCACTGGTTGGTGGTTGGTAATTCATAGATCACCTAGAGAGACGGGAGAGAGATTGGATCACCACGACATTGTAGAAACAGATCACCTAGACAACAGAGGCATCTGAAGAAACCCTGGGCAGGGAAAGATGGCGGGGGCCTTGTGATGGAGGCCATATACACCACATGACGCGATGAGGCCTTCAGAACAGAGCCGAAAAGCAGGTACCTCTCCAGTGTTTGGGTTCCAGCAGAGGATCCTGTTGTCTTTAGCACTACTGAGCAACAGCTCTGGGTCTGCTTGGCTCCACGCTATGGACAGAAGTCCCCTGAGGAGGAAAAACATCAAGCCATCATCACTGACAGTCGAGGCTTTCTCTTTTAACTTCAACTATGAAACACAACAGCCGCCGAGCTAGAAGAACGAATTATACTTTATTAATCCCTAAAAAGGAAATGTGATTGAACCACTTAATACATACACCATTAAAAACACAACAAACGACATAGACAATTAAAGTAGCACATCCCATCCCCAAAAATTATTATGTGGATTACTATTGTTAGATATTACTGCACTGTTGGAGGTAGAAACATGAAGTATTTAGCTGCACCTGCCATAACAGAGACCATATCATCACCATCATACATAACAATTCCATTTAAAGCAATGTGTGGCACAATGTCCCAAAGGCTCACCTTGTGTGGTTCTCCAGGACTTTGAGAGGGGACGTGGCAAAGCGCAGGTCCCACATCTGAATGACTGGCATGCGGTCATCTTCTGAGGCCAGGACCAACTGTGTGGCCACCTCAGGGTGCCAGAGCATCCCTGAACAGTGCATCTACAACACAACACTACATCAGACCAGAGCATCCCTGAACAGAGCATCTACAACACAACATCAGACCAGAGCATCCCTGAACAGAGCATCTACAACACTACATCAGACCAGAGCATCCCTGAACAGAGCATCTACAACACTACATCAGACCAGAGCATCCCTGAACAGAGCATCTACAACACAACATCAGACCAGAGCATCCCTGAACAGAGCATCTACAACACTACATCAGACCAGAGCATCCCTGAACAGAGCATCTACAACACTACATCAGACCAGAGCATCCCTGAACAGAGCATCTACAACACAACACTACATCAGACCAGAGCATCCCTGAACAGTGCATCTACAACACAACACTACATCAGACCAGAGCATCCCTGAACAGAGTATCTACAACACACCAGAGCATCCCTGAACAGAGTATCTACAACACACCAGAGCATCCCTGAACAGAGCATCTACAACACAACATCAGACCAGAGCATCCCTGAACAGAGCATCTACAACACTACATCAGACCAGAGCATCCCTGAACAGTGCATCTACACCACACCAGAGCATCCCTGAACAGTGCATCTACAACACTACACCACACCAGATCATCCCTGAACAGAGCATCTACAACACAACATCAGACCAGAGCATCCCTGAACAGAGCATCTACAACACAACATCAGACCAGATCATCCCTGAACAGAGCATCTACAACACTACATCAGACCAGAGCATCCCTGAACAGAGCATCTACAACACAACATCAGACCAGAGCATCCCTGAACAGAGCATCTACAACACTACACCACACCAGATCATCCCTGAACAGAGCATCTACAACACAACATCAGACCAGAGCATCCCTGAACAGAGCATCTACTACATCAGACCAGAGCATCCCTGAACAGAGCATCTACAACACAACAGCCTTTCAACATTTCTACATGCCATGTTGTGTGTTAACTTCTGGTATCCATGTCACACGGTTAACTTCTGACTAGAGTCAGTATGAGAGGGGAGCTAACATGATACAGTCCAGTCTCACAGTGGTTCCTCAGGACAGACTAGTGTACCCACCCGGTTGCTGTGGTCACCAATCTACTGTACCCACCCGGTTGCTGTGGTCACCAATCTACTGTACCCACCCAGTTGCTGTGGTCACCAATCTACTGTACCCACCCGGTTGCTGTGGTCACCAATCTACTGTACCCACCCGGTTGCTGTGGTCACCAATCTACTGTACCCACCCGGTTGCTGTGGTCACCAATCTACTGTACTCACCCGGTTGCTGTGGTCACCAATCTACTGTACCCACCCGGTTGCTGTGGTCACCTATCTACTGTACCCACCCTGTTGCTGGTCACCAATCTACTGTACCCACCCGGTTGCTGTGGTCACCAATCTACTGTACCCACCCGGTTGCTGTGGTCACCAATCTACTGTACTCACCCGGTTGCTGTGGTCACCAATCTACTGTACCCACCCTGTTGCTGTGGTCACCAGTCTACTGTACTCACCCGGTTGTTGTGGTCACCAATCTACTGTACCCACCCGGTTGCTGTGGTCACCTATCTACTGTACCCACCCGGTTGCTGTGGTCACCTATCTACTGTACTCACCCGGTTGCTGTGGTCACCTATCTACTGTACTCACCCGGTTGCTGTGGTCACCAATCTACTGTACTCACCCGGTTGCTGTGGTCACTAATCTTGATGATGGGCTCGTTCTTCCTCAGGTCCCAGACCACTGCTTTCCCACTGGGGTTTGCAGAGGCCAGGATGTGTTGGACCTGTCTGTTCCACGACACTACACTGATATCTTCAGGAGGCTAGGTGGACGGGGAGAGAAGGAACAGCACTGTTACAAATATAGATATTCCTCCAGGAATTATTGATTGGAGAATGTCACGGCACACATTTTAGAGATTAACAAAAAAGAAAAGTGTTATTACACATCAAAAAGCAAAGCCAAAATTCCCAACACTGCCAATTCCCAACACTGCCACACTGTGGAAGAGTATCGCCACAGGCTATTTCTTTGAGACTTCAGTAACATCTTGATAGGGGGAAGTGTTATGTTATTTAACATTCCCACCAGCCCACACATGTTAAAGCCACCACACAACAACCACACACACACACACAGGCTTTCACTCTTACCTCACAAAGCTACAAAGAGGGGAAACATGGAGAAAAGGGTTCAAAATTCAATGAAGACTCATTCCAGGGATTTAAATCACCCTGGAATACCCACCATTTTGATTTAGAGAAGAAGTTCAATGGAAACAGAAGAGAACGGGACAAACTTCCCCAGAGACATTTACCTGTGACTTTGTCCCGGGTGTCATTGGATTGCTGAAATTGTTCAGATCCCAGATGTAGATCTCTGAATCGTTTGCCCCTGACGCCAACAGATTACTCTGAGAGAGTACATTCAAATGAGAAAACAACACATGAGGGGAATATGATACTGTACAGAACATTGGATTGAACATATCCTTTAAGTGTTCATATTAAAA
The DNA here is from genome assembly GCF_016432855.1 of Salvelinus namaycush. Classification (NCBI taxonomy): domain Eukaryota; kingdom Metazoa; phylum Chordata; class Actinopteri; order Salmoniformes; family Salmonidae; genus Salvelinus; species Salvelinus namaycush. The sequence continues at coordinate 1,542,950 of NC_052328.1, read as the reverse complement.
GCTTCATTTAATGTAATTTAGTAGCTATTTTAAATTGCATGCCAAACTACAAGTGAGAATTGGCTAAAGACTTGACGGGCTGCTACCATTATTACCTGAAAGGGGTTGAAGTCTAGTGCTCTGACAGGCCCAGTGTGTTTGTCAGACTGTCCTATAATTGCCTCTTCCCCTGATGTTACGATGGCTTCTGGGCTATACACCGTTACCGTGCCATTATCACTGCCTCCAATCAGTCTCCCTCCCAAACCGTCTTCTCCTGCTCCAAAGTTTACCCACACCAGACTATGCAGCCTTGGGCACAGAGATCAAATCACATTTTATAGGTTGAATCATATGTATTGATACAATAATATATTAACTTGATAACTCGTATAGTATTGGGTTAGCAGCTCATTTTGTTGCTTACCTGTTAGAAGTAGGTAGGGACCCCTTGAGTTTCATGTCCAGGGAAGGATCGGCAAAATCCACCTGGAATATTTCCAAGGCGGCAGTGGTGTTGAACGACGCATCCAGCTGCTGAGCTGACGTGCCTGTTTGTCAACAAAAACAGACCAAGAAAGAAATCTAATAAATCACAAGAACTCAAGGGTATGTTATTCAGAACTCAAAGTGAAGCCTGTTATCATCAGTTACAGGTTACAGGTCACAGTTGTAAATGAGAACTTGTTCTCAACTTGCCTACCTGGTTATTAAATAAAGTTGAAATTAAAAAAATATATTAAAAAAAACATCACTCCTGATTTTAGAAGCCTGCTCCCAAATCTGTTTATGCACACTTGCCAAATTAGGCAAGTTGGCTAGATAGCATAAACAGATCTGGGAGGCTACTGCCAAGAATGCCTAAACATCTGTAACTATTTACTGTATAAGTGCATGACAGTCCTGATACACAAAACAGTTCTACCCTACCTAAGGTTAGGTAGAAGAGTTAGGGTTAGTGCAGGACAGGTATGTACAGGCCTGATACAGGTAACATTTGTGCCCTACCTAAAGCCAGGCAGATAGGGTGGTGGGGGGCAGGACTCCATGCTGGATGAGCTGTCCTCTGGATCTCTTTCAGCCTCATCTTCCTCTATTGGGATAGGATGCCTCTATCAAAGTCCTAAATAATGGAAAACAAGCACTTTTAATGACGTTTCAATACTGGGGTGCATTCAGTTCAGTTCAACGTTTGCTACATTGTGTAGCAATGGTATGCACCAAACGGTGCGCACCATTCTTCAACAGCTTTTGAGGTCTGTTTGCTGCTGTTTGGTGGGTGTACCCTGATCAATATGGGTGTGACACACTGAGATACATACATCACCAGTGTGACCATTTGTAGCTAATCGCACAATATTGTGCAGCCCACCATACACAATAGCCCTCTGAGCCACCATAATCACACCGTTCTTCTCTTCAGCACCGTTTCCCTTGACTAAAACGTTTAACATAGCCAAAAACATTTCGAAATGTTTTTGGCTATGTTGAACATACCCCTGACGTTATGACCCCTGGTCATTCATTACGGAAATTCTGTTGCAAAAATGTTTCCTCCAAACTGAAAAAGTTTTGCAACGAAAACGAGAGTTTCTATCGGAAAAATTCAGGTAGGTCTCTCTCAGTTGACTTCTTAAAACCCAAGGTACGCGCATTGCATTGGCCAGTAATGGATGTCATATGGGACTAGACAACTTCTAAACACTAAGAACCCACCTACACCTAACTGTCAAACGTTAATCGTTTCTGAATAATCAAAACAAAATATTGTAGGGCGTTACAGTGTGGGTATGGTTAATAACCTGAAACATAATTTACTAACGTTAGAAGAATCAATTCCAATCACGTCTCATGAATCAACAACACTAGAAGCGAGCGTACCGTTAGATAGCGTTAGATGGATAGCTGCTGGGTGATGGGAAAACGTTGAGCTAGCTAACATCCATCATTTGGTTAGCTAGTAATACACGTCTGCTAACGGCTTTTCTTCGCCGTAATGTATATGTTCTATAATGTTAGCTAGATAGGTAATGCTGGTTGAGCTATTAGATATAAACCATCCCTGGTTCAACCAGTTTCTTTAGCTAGCTAACGGTAGATAGCTAGGCTAGTTACCGATACGTGTCATTGGCTTCTGCTAGAGCTACTAATGCTAGCTTGACAGCTAAATCATGCAGACGTGTCGTTCAGCTTATAAATCTAGTAAACTAGCTAAAAGCTAGAATAAATATATTCTAACACTATATTATTAGTACCCCCATATCTTCATATAAAAATATAAAATACATACGTCGGAATTGATGATTATCAATCTTTCTAGCTACAAATGATGTAGAAAACCACCGGGCACTCCCAACGTAATCATGGATGTTTAGCCTCTTCTACGGTGGCCGACATGGTATCAAATATCACAGCAGTCAGTATCTTGATTTGACCTGTAGCTGTGTTTTGCAATGTTTTCAGTTCAGCAAAGATTGTCTCGCCTCTTATATGTCAGTAGTTGTATCCGTACTGGGCTTGGTTGATGAAAGTACTGAATACATATTTTTCATTTTTTCAAAACAGTATTACATCTATAACTATAAATTGTAATTTCCTGATGAACAATGTTGCAACTAGCTTCAGCCAGCCAAACGTACAGTACCTTCAGAAAGTATTCATACCGCTTGATTTAGTCCACATGTTGTGTTTTTTTTACACACAATACCCATAATGAAAACATGTTTTAGACATTTTTACTAATGTATTGAAAATAGAAATATAGATATCTAATTTACATAAGTCTTCACATCCCTGAGTCAATACAAGTTAGAATCACCTTTGGACGTGATTACAGCTGTGAGTCTTTCTGGGTAAATCTGTAAGAGTTTTGCACACCTGGATTGTACAATATATGGTAGTGAGAGGAAGCCCGATGGCGGGCAGCGGGATACGATGGAACCAGATGGATTTTAGCCGATATTCTACACATTTTCTTATCGATGAAACGTTTGATCTCAATACAGTTTTCTGTTCCCAAAACTATAATATGTTATGAAAAGAGTGGCCTAAGTTTTGCAGACTTTGCCCTTTGCAAAAGTTTTAAAAAATTGCGTTGTTTAGAAGCGGCGCAAAGGCGAATTGAGTTATTGCATACGCGCACTTCACAGAGTAGAGGTTCCCTAACGGACATAACGCAGATGTGTGCAAGAACACGCCAATAGGATCTCGCTAGCTCATGCTTGGCTCATTTGTTCCCATTGGAAACGAGAGGAGGTGGTCTATCTTGGTTTACTTGTAAAATCTTTGATTCATTGTCGTCTTGGTAAGCAACTCTTTCTTCTTCTTTTTTGAGATTGGGTTGGCGGATAGCATCCAACTTTTAAGGTGCATCACCGCCACCTACTGTACTGGAGTGTGAGGCCAGTCACAGCCTTTCTTCTTCTTCTTTTTTGTCTTCTTCTTCTGTGGGGGTTTATCGACGGGTGGCATCCAACATGATGGTGCGTTACCGCCAACTACTGTACTGGAGTGTGGGCCAGAGACGGAGAAACTAAACCCTACCGTTACTCAACAAAAAAAAGATCTAAAATATTTGAGACTATATCTAATGATGTTCTACACAATACACTCTTTAAACTAATTTCCTGTATCCCCTTCTCCCTCATACTAGATCTCAGCCTCTCTTTCCCTCTGATACTGCCCACACTAGCAATATATTCTCCACAGTCTCTGTTTCCTGGCAATAATCACACTTCCTGCCGACCTCCCCTCTCCGACTTTCCTCTGTACTTGAAATAAATGCCTGCCCTTAGTATCTCTATGCCATTGCTCCTGTCATCTCTGCACCATCACTGTCCATATCAGACTTTTAGCCTGCCATCTTTGCACCATCACTGTCCATATCAGGCTTTTAACCTGCTCCTGCCATCTCTGCACCATCACTGTCCATATCAGGCTTTTTGCCTGCTCCTGCCATCTCTGCACCATCACTGTCCATATCAGGCTTTTAACCTGCTCCTGCCATCTCTGCACCATCACTGTCCATATCAGGCTTTTAACCTGCTCCTGCCATCTCTGCACCATCACTGTCCATATCAGGCTTTTAACCTGCTCCTGCCATCTCTGCACCATCACTGTCCATATCAGGCTTTTAACCTGCTCCTGCCATCTCTGCACCATCACTGTCCATATCAGGCTTTTAACCTGCTCCTGCCATCTCTGCACCATCACTGTCCATATCAGGCTTTTTGCCTTGCTCATTGAAACTACAACATCAACATCCCCACTACTAAGTGCTTGTTTAGCCAGTACATCAACTGCCTCGTTCCCCTCCACCCCTACATGGGCTGGGACCAAGTAAATCTTATCTGTATACCCATCTGTCTAATCCTGCCATGGGTTTGTAGCACCTCATTCAGCAGGTCTTGTCTTCTACATGACCTAAAGGACTGAAGGCTCATGAACACTGCACATGAATCAGAGCAAATAGCTACTCTGTCTGGCTTGACTTCCTCCAGCCACTGAAAGGCCAACAGTATGGCCATCAGCTCTGCCGTATATACAGCCAGAATATCTGTAATACGTTTCCTGACTGCCACCCCACATTCCTGCACTACAAATACTGACCCAGTACGTCCTGTCCTTCCCTGGCTTCCGGATTGGTACCACTAGTGCTCCTTCCAGCTGTCTGGTAGTTTCCCCTATTCCCACACTCTGTTGTACAACACCAATACCTTATCCAGTGCTTCATCACTAAGATGGGCCAACATAACATAGCACATCTCATCTTTCCCAGGTGAAGTTAACCCAGCCTTACTTATTGCCCTTTCTACCTCTGCCATGGTAACTGGTGCATTCAACGCATCCTTTACATCCTCCCTCCTATCCAGCACTCTCTTGTTCTCTCTCGCCTCCTCTGACAAATTTACAGAGCTTTGCACTTGGACAAATGCTTTGGCCATCATCTCTGCCTTCTTCTCATCTTTTACTGCCACATCCTTCCCACTCGTCAACACTGGATAATCCCACTCCCTTCTGGGAAATGTCAGCTGTGAAATCCTGGAGATCTAAGAACCTATTAGCAGCTTTCACAATTTCTTCGATATTTTGTTAGTTTGTCATGTACAATTAATCACCTGCTCAATAAACACAACAAAATCCACCTCCTATATAGTATTTCAGGATCTCTCAATTGACTGACCTTCACAGACTGTTGGAGATCATCCTCTGCCATAGCTTCATCATCTCTACCCGCTGCTTCGGCAATTTTCACAGCCTCAGCATAGGACACCTTCTCGACAGCCCTGACCCTTCCTACTTTGACCTCCTTCACCCTAACAGGGCACTCAGGGAACTCTGGAACGTGATTTACATCACAATGGCCACACCGTGCATCCTCAGACTCTATTCCGTTTGCAAACACTTGACAAGTGGCCTTTTTTACATTTATGACATTAAAGTGGCTTTTGTACATCAGATCCCACCACATATCTCCTAAATCCCAGCTTTACATGGGTCGGGAGAACTTCTTCATCAAACATCAATAATACAAAGCCATTTCTCCTTCTTTCCATTCACAGTGTGGGTTAAGTGACATGAATCAACTATTCCTGGCATGTTCATCTTAAACCATGAAGCCTCAATCTCCATCGACACACCAGATATGACACCTATTATCAAATCAAATGTTATTGGTCACATACACATGAGTAGCAGATGTTATTGCGAGTGTTAGCGAAATGCTTATATGGACTTGAAGCGAAGCTGCCATCTCTATCGGCGCCATCTTGCTTATCAGTGCCCTACTCCAATAATCATAGCATTCACACTTTCTGCTTTTGTTCTTTTCACACAAATGAAATCAACAACTCACCACTCCTGGTCACACTGACTGACTCAACTTCTCCCAATGCATCCTTCACCTACTTTGTGACCATAAACGGGTTTCCCCGCCAAAAAAACATCCTTGTTCATGAATCGCACTCGAACAAGGAATGAGGCATTATCATACCAAGGCTTATCTTGATTTACAACTTCAGGCCTTTTAGCTCCATTAGATGTTACAGTATTCCAGTCATTTCCTCTATCTTCACTCGCGCCAACAGAATCAAGCATCACCTCTGCTTCCACTGTTACTCTCCCACCTTCGGTAAGCAACTCCAGTATATATTTGGCCTTGTGTTTTAGTTTATTGTTGACCTTTTATTTACCTAGGCAAGTCAGTTAAAGAACAAATTCTTATTTTACAATGACGGCCTACCCCAGTCAAACCATCCCCTAACCCGGACGAAACTGGGCCAATTATGCACCGCCCTATGGGACTCCCGATCACGGCCAGATGTGTGATACAGCCCGGGATCGAACCACTGAGATGCAGTGCCTTAGACCGCTGCGCCACTCGGGAGCATTTGTTCTCCTGCTGAAAGGTGAATTTGTTTCACAGTGTCTGTTAGAAAGCAGACCACCATGTTCTTCTCTAAGATTTTGCCTGCGCTGACCTCTATTCCATTTATTTTTATCCTAAAAAATGTCCCTAGTCCTTGCCGATGACAAGCGTACCCATAACCAATGTTCCCTCTAAACTGCGCGAGTGGGCGGGCGCCCCAGTCCCGCCATACAGTTTGCGCAGAGAAGCACGAGATTGAACTTCACTCAACTTTCCTCCCTTAGTTAATACTATCAACGTTTCCCTTTACTGTGGGAATTGTGATAGAATCAATGCAAAATTATCCACTTTCAATGCAACATACCGAAACAAAACGAACTAGGCAAGACATTGTGTTGTAGGCAGAACACATCAGTGTAGGATTCTACATCACTGACAAGCACCACTCAGCCCATACTCTACACACAGACCGGTGAGGCCTAACCAATCAGAGCTGCAGTAGGCCTATATGCAAATAGACCATTGCCATATCTGTGCCGTTCACTTTGAACTGGACTGTGTTTACAGCATGAGTGGTCTTGAGTAGATGCGCTTGTTTTGAGATCAAAGCGAGAGCTGCATGTGTGTACATTTGTTTATATCCTTTGCTAGTTAGTGATTTATTAGCTAAGTTATAGATCATTTATAGTTAACAATGGGGGAGTGATTGCTCCCTACAAGAGCACAACACTTGTGCATTTCTAGACATCTTTGAAAAGCCAGTCTGGTAAAGATCTTTGTTATGTCTTAAAGGGGCAGTGTTGTATTTTGAGGCATGCTTAAATAAGCTAAGTAGCCAATAGGCAGAGAGTAGCATAATTTGTTTGATTCTTTGTAATAATGGAATGAGAATAATAATGCATTTTATTTTGTAAAGTCATTTCTTGCATCAAACACATTTTCAGTCACCTCATCTGAAGGACAAGTGGATAAACAGGTTAATCAAAAAAGTCTGATGGAATGTAGGCCTACATTGGACACCACACATTGGCTGGTACTGTAGACAATTATAGAACAGCTATTTCCATGATAAAATGTTATGGGATGCATTTTCTTCATTGTTTTTGATGGTAGGCCATTCTGGTAGGCCTACATTATGACCAAATAGCCACAGTAGCCTACTTGACCACTGTCTGAAACTGTAACTTAAAGCGGGTAAAACCTCAGTGTTCACAGTAAACGTGTGCTGGAAGTTACACAAAATGTTCACAACATTTAAGTTTGCGCTCAGCAGGCCTGATATTTTTTCAGTGCTGAAATTGCTTTGAGGGAACATTGCCCATAACATGATGCAGCAAAATATGAAGAGTGGTACTGTCACGGTGCTGACTTTTGCCCGTAGCCTGCAGCAAAAGCCTCTATCCCGTCCTCTGGCTAGGCAGAGTACTTTAGGATTTTAGTTACTTCGGTGTAACGAGGGCCTAGCCGTGCGGCCCTACCAACCCTTCTATGTATTCGTACTGGCCCTTCGCGTGAGTTGGGTTTGTTCCCTCGTTCACGTTGTCACTCCCTTATTTCCCCGGTCTAGTGTGGGGCCTTGGATAGATGAGTACTTTATTACTTTATGTTTATAGATTCTTCCTATACTCCCTTACCTTGTGTCTTCCTCTCTTCTATATCAATACCTAATAACTAATCTTCCGTTAGTTATTATGCTCGTCAGCTAGTAGTCACTTGGAAACTAGTATTGTTATATGTTTGACTTTTCCAAAGATATATTATTGTCCACACAATGAAATATTCTTTAGTGCTATCACTTTAACCTATAACCCAGGGTCACTTTCCGTTTAGCGAGAGTGTCAAAGGCGTTTACTCTCCGGATAGTTTCTCTGGCCTAGTTGTCAAAGTTTCAAGCTTTTATTAAATCACTCTGTTTTTTGTCTTATACACGTTATTACAGCTAAATGGTTATACAGTCCTAATACATCAATAATGCTCAATCAATCCTTAATGCGTTATGCTATGCCAGATACTATTGCAAATATAATCAGCTTAAACACTTCTTATAACTCTTAAACAAAGCAAATAACAATATATTTACCTTAAAGCTCTATTCCCTTGGTCCTTCCCGAAACTGGTGTCTATAAGAGTAATATTGGCAGCCTCTGCTGTGTATAATATTTCATTCTCTTATTGTCTCCAAATTTCTTATGGTTACACTTTTCACTGCCTACTGCCTAGATACTGACCCCTTTCTGATGACCCTTGGCTCTCTACGAGGCTTACTTATATCTGGGCTTTTTCAATCCTTCAAACTGAAATTGTCTCTGGTACTCCAAAAGATAGAACTTGTTGCTCTCCAGGAGATTTCTCTCCTACACAACCGTGTCCTTTTACTCTTTTTAAATGGAGTGGTTTTCCAGGATACAACACAATTTTCAAGATATACCAGTCAATATATTGCTCGTGCCTCAATGTCAAAGTAGTCAATACAAGCAGAGTATAGCGAAGAGTAGTTTACCTTGTCTGATGATTCTCTATGATATCCAAATCATGTAGAGCGAGGATCATGCCCTAGGCACTGACCTCTCCTTCTTTTATACCTCTCTTAGACACTCAGTTTGGGGGAAGACACTTGGGAGTGCAATCAATTTGTCACATTGTGCCACTACTACTTCTCTTGTAGTTGCTACTACGACTTCTCTTGCAATATACTCAAAGTTTGGTGGGACTCAGTCCAATGTCAAGTCTTTCAGCACTGATGCCCAAAAGTCTTCTTCTGCTGGGGCTTCGGTTTGGTCGAGCGGTTCATACCACTCTCCCGCAGTCTTCATGCTGATTGGTTCTTGTTTTATGTCTAGCTCTTTTAGGTCCTGTTCATTTGGCTCCCCCTGCTGGTTTATTTCCGTTGTGGCAGTTCCCTCCTGCATTCCCCAGTCAATAGTTGGTCCTAGGGCCCATGAGTGTAGCTCTGGATCTGGCCCGATTTCTAGGGGAGGGGTCTGATCTCTTTTACTTTTCGCTACAGTACTCAGTGATGGATTTGAGAAAAACATAACAGTTTGTATTCAGGACATAAGGTTCATTTATTTGCTGTTTTACTTTAGTGCCTTATTGCAAACAGGATGCATGTTATGGAATATATTTAATCTGTACATTCTGTCCTTTTCAGTCTGTCATAGCTACAATGTTGTAGATCCATCCTGTTTTCCATCACACTCATTAAACTCTGTTTTAAAGTCACCATTGACCTCATGGTGAAATCCCTGAGTGGTTTCCTTCCTCTCCGGCAACGGCGTAAGGAAGGAGGCCTGTATCTTTGCAGTGACTGGGTGTATTGATACACCTTCCAAAGTGTAATTAATTACTTCTCCATGCTTAAAGGGATATTCAAATGTCTGCTTTTTTAATTTTACCCATCTACCAATAGGTGCCCTTTGCACCTATTGGTAGATGGGTATCTGTTTGAATCTGTGCTTGAAATTCAATGCTCGACTGATACCTTACAGATAATTGTATGTGTGGGGTACAGAGATGAAGTAGTCATTACAAAATCATGTTAACCCCTATTATTGCATACAGAATGAATCCATGCAACTTATGACTCGTTATGCATAATTCCACTGTGACATTATGGGATATTGCTTGTAGGCTCGTGACACAATCTAAATTCAGTCTAACAACATGGGAAAAGTCAAGGGGTGTGAATACATTCTGAAGGCACTATTTTTATGTTAGTCAAAGAAGTTTAGAAGTTGAAATTGAGCGTAGTAGTGACTGTATGCACTATGAAAGTGACACAGCATTTAAGGATGTAACCTTATAATTTTTGTAGGCTTTTTGAATGGTCTTCAATGTAGAAAAAATATTTGGCAGAAGTAAATTCATTCACACAAAAAAATATAATTTGATATCCTAAACGGCCTCGTTTTCACATTGTATTTTTAATTGTCAAACCCATCAAAAATATTAAGGGGACAAGACCCAGACGTACGATGACTCCACAGCGCAGCGTTTTACAGTAGTGGGATAGTATCCTTTAAATGATAGTCACCCTAAATTAAATATAACGTAGCCCCATAATGCACTATGATATAAAGGACTTCATTTAAATACACAAACAAGTAATTTACTATTTACCATGTAGCCTAATTAATTAGCCATGTATTTACCATGTCAATTGGCTGTAGGACTATCCACTGATCTCGTCCCACTAAGCTCTCTCTCCCTCTGCGTGTCTTTCCTCTGCTGCACTCTTGTTCTGTGGTCCTGCTGCATCAGTGTGTTTTTTCTCTCTCTGTCTCTCGAGGAAAGGAGAGCCACGGGAAGCAGGCGACGACACGGATAAGTGATATTAAAAAGTTGTACGCAAGCAACCTATTCCAGAGTCGTCTGCGCGTTTTAAAGTTTGAAAAGCCATTCAATCTTAAAAAGGGATTTAGAAGGAGTAGCTTTCCAAAGAATAAGATAAAGGTCAAAGATCAGGAATGTGACTGAAGTCACACTAAAATCTCTTTATTAGACAGAAATATACACATTTAGAGAAGCAGATATTTAAATGTTAAAATGTTTGACTTCTTCAGGCTGTTTCTCGGGATCCCCTCCTCTCTCTAGGTGCAGGTTGTTGTAAGGATATTGTTTGGGTGCCTGGAATAGAGAACAGGGATGACCTAACAGGGGGCATCAGACAGGATGTACCTGTTCACCTTTCCTACAGAAGAGGACATTTGAAGACCTTTTTACTTTTTAAAAACAGGTGTTTGGTGAGTGTGTGAGGTGCTCAATGGTCTCCCATAAATACCAGAAAGCTATCATAAGATAGGAAATGAAATGGCAAAATATAGTGGAATATGATAATTGCGCTTCAGTTACCAATGCATGTCTTCACTCTATTGAATTGGTAGCAGGGCAAGGAAACAAATGAGAACACTAACAGCAGTAGCATCATCTCCGTGTACACCCGTCATTAAACTGTATTCAGGGATCAGATCTGTTGCTCCAACTGTAAAATCCAATATTAGTGTCCACGGGACAGATATGAGGGGTAGACCCAAAGGCTGTTATTGGATAAGTCCTTTTCAAATCCAGATGTCATAGTAAAAAAAAAGGTATTGAGATGGGAAAGGGTTTCAATACAACAGGAAAGCATATAATTACATTATCTTCTGGTCTGTGACATCTTAGGGGTTACAACGGCGATTACAACGGAGACAAAAGACTGATGCTTTGCTCAATGCAATACTTACCACAGGCTGGTAAGATGGAAACTTCTCCCCAAAGTAGAACATCAGCAGCATGAATCCAACGAAACCAAACAGATGTTTGCACATGGTGTGCCAGTCCACAGGGCTGGGCGACGTGTCCACTCGATTCCTGATGAACATGTCAAAATCCCAGTGGATCTAGAACAAAAACATGACAACAGGGGCGAGAACCCACTGTAAATGAGTCCGGGGGGGGGGGAAATACATGAGCAAACAATGATTCATAACTTAAACACATTCACGTACTGCCATTTCAAATGTCTACGTACATAAATGTACACAATACTTTACAGTAAACAGGTGGCGTACTGTGTACAATATACAGTAGGGCTGTAACGATACCAGTATTGTAATATTTTCCCCATGGCAAAACATTTACACGAAGCAGCGCAAACTCTTTGGTTCTTTTATAAAACCTGCTTTGTGTCAAATGTTGTGTGCTATAGCTTGGAAAATAAATACAAAATGTGACTCTGGGTAACATGTTTGTTTCCAACATTAACGCTGTTTTCCTAAATTAGTTAATCCGCTTTGTGTTGTTTTCTTGCCGCGATACTAAACAAGTATCGGGATACTGGTATTGTCCCAGACCTAATATATAGTCTTATTAGTCAGTTGTGTAGTCACGATACTTGTAGGTAGATGTCTTTTATTTTTAATATTCACTGAAAAATAAATAAACCAAACATGCAAAGATTTGACTGAGTTACAGTTCATGAGGAAATCTGTCATTGAAATAAATTCATTAGGCCGTGATCTATGGATTTCACATGACTGGGAATACAGATATACATCTGTTGGTCACAAACACCTTTAACGAAAAAAGGTTGGTGTGTGGATCAGAAAACCAGTCAGTATCTGGTGTGACCACCACTTGACTCATGCAGCGCGACACATCTCCTTCGCATAGAGTTGATCAGGCTGTTGACTGGCCTGTGGAATGTTGTCTCACTCCTCTTCAATGGCTGTGAAAAGTTGCTGGATATTGGCAGGAACTGGAAAACTCTGTCGTACATGTGGATCCAGAGCAACCCAAACATGCTCAATGGGTGACATGTCTTGTGAATATGCAGGCAATGGAAGAACTGGGACTTTTTCAGCTTCCAGGAATTGTGTACAGATCCTTGTGACATGGGGCTGTGCATTATCATGCTGAAACATGAGGTGATGGCGGCGGATGAATGGCACGACAATGGGCCTCAGGATCACATCACGGTATCTCTGTGCATTCAAAATGGCCATTGATTAAATGCAATTGTGGTCATTATCCGTAGCTTATGCCTGCCTGCCTATACCATAACCACACCATGGGGCACTCTGTTCACAACAGAAAACCGCTCGCTCACACAACGCCATACTTCACCCTTGAAGAGCACACCTCCCCCTCTTTCCCAGTGGCCATCTGCCCACTGAAGTCAGTTACGACACCAAACTGCAGTCAGGTCAAGACCCTGGTGAGGACAACAAGCACGAAGATGAGCTTCCCTGAGATGGTTTCTGACAGCTTGTGCAGAAATTCTTTGTTTGTGCAAACCCACAGTTTCATCAGCTGTACGGGTGGCTGGTCTCAGACGATCCCGCAGGTGAAGAGGCCGGATGTGGAGGTCCTGGGCTGGCGTGGTTACACGTGGTCTGCGGTTGTGAGCCCGGTTGGAAGTACTGCAAAATTCTCTAAAATGACATTGAAGCGGCTTATGGTAGAGAAATTAACATAACTCCGGTGGACATTCCTGCAGTCAGCATACCAACTGCACACTCCCTCAAAAATGGAGACATCTGTGGCATTGTGTTGTGTGAAAAAAACTTTACATTTTAAGTGGCCTTTTATTGTCCCCAGCACAAGGTGCACCTTTGTAATGATAATGCTGTTTAATCAGCTTCTTGATATGCCACACCTGTCAGGTGGATGGATTATCTTGGCAAAGAAGAAATGCTCACTGACAGGGATGTAAACAAATTTATCAAAATTGGAAAGAAATACGCTTTTTTTGCATATGAAACATTTGTGATGTTTTATTTCAGCTCATGAAACCAACCTATTAACATGTTGCATTTATATTTTTGGTCAGTGTAAGTATTGTGAGATCTGATACTGTATCTTGACAACACTATTAGTCAGTCAGTGTGTAGAAATATACCCCACTTCTATCTTACCGTCTCTCCCCAGTTCCTCCTCAGGTCTGGATGGTCCCAGGAATACCAGGGGTCTCTCTCATGCTGGGATCTGTCTGGCAATTGTGGGTAGTCTCCATACCTACAGAAACACAACAGGAAAAAAAGTGTGTGGGTGAATAACCTTAGGTAATGCACAAATCCTTAAACGTTCAACTCCCATTGCGGTCCAATATTTGCTCTCATACCCTATATATAGTGCATCCCATAGGGCTCTGGTCAAAACTAGTGCACTATGTAGGGAATTGTATACCGTTTGGGATGCAGAGCCTCAGTCATTTCAGTGAGTTCAACCCACAGGTTGAATTACCAAATCAATTTGCTAGTTGTCTGGTAAAGGAACATAGCTCCTGCTGTAATGGGGTGGTGTATCGATGACAGGAAAACAATGGCATGTGTGTCCTTCCTTATCCATGGTACCCCGCGTCCTTACCCCTCGCCATTATCCGGGATTGGTTCATAATCCTCCACCCTCATGTTGTACTTCTTTGCTGCAGCTGCTCTCTCCTCGGGCGTCTTGGGGTATGGCCCTGGCAGCATGCCCTTGGAAGGTCCAGAGGCTATACAACATTTGGAAAGAAGTCAATACAGTACCATTTATCCCCATGATCAACCAGAGAGTGTGATTGTAGGCTAACTAGCCATTTGAGAGTAACGTTAGGAATTGCTTAAAAAAAAAATATATATATATATCACAGTCGTGGCCAAAGGTTTTGAGAATGACACAAATATTAATTTTCACAAAGTTTGCTGCTTCAGTGTCTTTAGATATTTTTGTCAGATGTTACTATGGAATACTGAAGTATAATTACAAGCATTTCATAAATTTCAAAGGATTTTATTGACATTACATGAAGTTGATGCAAAGAGTCAATATTTGCAGTGTTGACCCTTCTTTTTCAAGACCTCTGCAATCCGCCCTGGCATGCTGTCAATTAACCTCTGGGCCTCATCCTGACTGATGACAGCCCATTCTTGCAGAATTTGTGGGTTTTTGTTTGTCCACCCGCCTGGTTGGGAGAAGTTGCTCTCGAAGGATGTGTTGGTACCATTATTTACGGCTGTGTTCTTAGGCAAAATTATGAGTGAGCCCACTCCCTTGGCTGAGAAGCAACCCCACACATGAATGGTCTCAGGATGCTTTACTGTTGGCATGACACAGGACTGATGGTAGCGCTCACCTTGTCTTCTCCGGACAAATTTTTCTCCTGATGCCCCAAACAATCGGAAAGGGGATTCATCAGAGAAAATGACTTTACCCCAGTCCTCAGCAGTCCAATCCCTGTATCTTTTGCAGAATATCAGTCTGTCCCTAAAGTTTTTCATGGAGAGAAGTGGCTTCTTTGCTGCCCTTCTTGACACCAGGCCATCCTCCAAAAGTCTTCGCCTCACTGTGCGTGCAGATGCACTCACACCTGCCTGCTGCTATTCCTGAGCAAGCTCTGTACTGGTGGTGCCCCGATCCCACAGGTGAATCAACTTTAGGAGATGGTCCTGGCGCTTGCTGAACTTTCTTGGACGCCCTGAAGCCTTCTTCACAACAATTGAACCGCTCTCCTTGAAGTTCTTGATGATCTGATAAATGGTTGATTTAGGTGCAATCTTACTGGCAGCAATATCCTTGCCTGTGAAGCCCTTTTTGTGCAAAGCAATGATGGCGGCACCTGTTTCCTTGCAGGTAACCATGTTTGATAGAGGAAGAACAATGATTCCAAGCACCACCCTCCTTTTGAAGCTTCCAGTCTGTTATTCGAACTCAATCAGCATGACAGAGTGATCTCCAGCCTTGTCCTCGTCAACACTCACACCTGTGTTAACGAGAGAATCACTGACATGATGTCAACTGGTCCTTTTGTGGCAGGGCTGAAATGCAGAGGAAATGTTTTTTGGGGATTCAGTTCATTTGCATGGCAAAGAGGGACTTTGCAATTAATTGCAATTCATCTGATCACTCTTCATAACATTCTGGAGTATATGCAAATTGCCATCATACAAACTGAAGCAGCAGACTTTGTGAAAATTTATATTTGTTTTGTGTCATTCTCAAAACTTTTGGCCACGACTGAGATATCTATATATATAGATATCTCTCTCTCTCTCACACACACACACACACACACACACACACACACACACACACACACACACACACACACACACACACACGCGCGCGCCTAGCGTATGTACTTGCACAAGTTATCCAAAGACAGTAACGTTGGCTGGCCAGGTAACCGTGTATGGGATCTAGCCTAATATTTGATCGTAGACAGCTAGCTACATACTACTGAATGAAGCTTTTACCAACGTTAGTAAACCACTGAACAAGATGCAGCTCAGTTGTAGGCAAGCTAGGCTAGCTCAAGGTTAGCGACACTTTGCCTGGCATGTTCTAACTTCCATTCCAACTTGATGCAGGCATTTTGCATTTGTACAACGATATCGCAAAAACCATAAAGATCCATGAACCAACCTGCTCTGACTTGAGAGAAAAGCGCCGAGAAGCCTGTCTGTTTCCCCTTGGAAAGAGCTCGAGCCCAATTTCTGAAACCCACGGCAGCCATGTTCAATTGTTGCGGTGACATTGAACAGTGAAATACGCATGCGTCCGGTGATAACTACGGGAAATCCAATGTTTTTTTTTTTTTTTCTCTCTCTCTCTCGTCGCTTCTTCTTCTTTGGGATTTGGTTGGTGGATTGCATCCAACTTGAAGGTGCATACACTGCCATCTACTGTACTGGAGTGTGAAGCTAGTCACAGTAAACCTACACGGCGGGCGTCACAAACACTAGGAATCTTCAACTTCAATCGCTCCATCTCCACACTTAACGCTACCCCAGAAATCACTCCTTTCAACGGTGTCCTGTTCCTAAGAGCAAATCAAGAAACAGATCTTGACTCAAGTTGCGTGACACGGAGCGTCTGCTCCCTCTGATCAGAAGAGACACACAAAAATATCACAAGTCCACTACTAGTTTATTTCATCCTTTCTCACCCACCCTGAAAATACAAATGGATCCGCCAAAAGGCAAGCGTCCACTTTCTCCAAAAATGTCACTCCTACTGGACCAGATTCTTCTTTATTCAAACTCGGCGGTCCTCACCATACTGCATCCTCCCTCTCAGGTTCCATCTCTGACCTACTGGAGGACGGATCCCTGTTTTTACACATGATGCCAAGCTCCCTCAACCACACCACCTGCCACCGCAGTTAATTCAACCTCACTCTCGTCACGTTCAATTTCCTTCTGTAGCTTTTCCAAAGGTTCTGTGATATCCTCCATTCCATATTCACTCAAAACATATTCCACTTTTCTTCCTTGTCTACCATCTTACCACCTTAAAAAAGGGGGTATTTTTTCAGAATAGCAGTCTCTTTGATCAGAAAAACGTCAAAGTATAGAAACGTCAAACATAAAACAATCCAAATAGTGAATTGTATTTTATCCTCAAACATCCACAGTGCTCAGTTAAATTGTGTATATTCTTTGGATATTGTATATCCTTCCATACAAGTAGGTTTGAGTTTATATGCAGCTGGAGACTTGGGTTTCTCCTACTGTAGCCTACAAATGTTGTTTTAACAATGTTAAACAATTAAATGGACAACACATTTTAAGATTTCAGCCAAAAGATTTATTCACTTCCTCTGTTTTGCAACAATAACAAAAGGGAGTAATTAGTTATATTGAGACCATAGTGATAGGCCTACTGATCACCAACAGGGGCTGGAGGGATCTGATATTCTGAGTGAATGCACTGAAACTCAGAGTCCTTCTCCCTTCCTCATCAGATCCAGCTCAGCTGCATTTAGTCTGCATTTACTGAGGGATCGTCACTCTGCCTCTGCTGATGAAGGACCCACTTTCTTGACAACCATAAAGGGAACAGATGACTCCATTTATAGTAGGCCTGCGATGTCTTTCTCCACGTTCTCAGTAGGGCCATGAAGTTCATAACTGGGGAAAAGGAGAGGCTATTATAGAATAGGACATTAAGTATTTTCAAATCTTATTTGTACATTAATGAATGAATTAATTATATGAATGAATGCATGAACTTACCGCCTGAAAGGCGCCCCATCAGAATCGATTAGAAACTTCTCAAAGTTCCAGCGAATGTCATTGACTTTGATGGGTGACCAGTAGAGCCTCTTTATATCTCCTATGACAGGGTTCACATAGGGCAAAGACTCCTGTTGTACAAGACATGAACAAATGCTGTTAGTGAGGTCTAATGCCCATAAGGTATTCAACTTGCCCCCAGAGTGCAGTACATAATAGTGCATAAGGACATGTCAAATATACTACCTTGAGATAGGCGAAAAGAGGTTCTTCGTTCAACCCATTGACCTCGATCTTGCCAAACACAGGGAACTTGGGGACAAACCCCCCACCTGGCCTTACATACTTGAGAAGGTTGAGTGTTTCATGATTTACCTCTGAAGAAACAACAACAAATGTAACAGACCAGTGAGCTTATTAGTTCTGAAACAGAGGCATTCATAAAACAGACTGGTCTCGTCATCACGCATGACAAACAAGCATACTATTTAACTTGGCAAGTCAGTTATGAACAAATTCTTATTTACAATGACGGCCTACCCCTAACCCAGACGACAATGGGCCAATTGTTCGCCGCCCTATGGGACTCCCAATCACGGCTGGTTGTGATACAGCCTGGAATTGAACCAGGGTCTGTAGTGAGATGCAGTGCTTTAGACCGCTGCGCCACTCGGAAGCCCACACATGAGCATTTTGATACTTAGCATTACTCCTAGAGACAAAGTAGGCCTATAAGTTACAACAGATCAAAAACCTTTATTGTTATTTCAAAAAGAATCTCTTACCAGGTGCCTGAAGGCCAAACTGATTGCAGGAGAATCCCAGGACAGTGAAGTTGAGGTCACCAAACATTTCCATGAGTGCATTCATTCTGTGGTACTGTTAGATGACACATACAATTAGAACACCACCTAAACATTCCACCTTGGGCTGACTGTTGAATATCTCTAATACTACAACACAATCAAAAGTTCGGCCTATGCCAGCTGACCAGCATGAGGCTTTTAGCCTGTATAGGCTAGCACCATGAATCATTGTTAGCCTACCTCCTCTATTGTTGACCCTCAGAAGGTGGCCAGGTTGACAATGAGGAGCACCTTGCCCCTGTAGATACTGAGAGGAACGCTCTGACCGTCCAAGGTCTCAGCACTGAAATCATAGATTGATTTAACGCACGCCATTAGAGGTTATACTTCTTCTTTAGCTTGTAGCCTATATCCAGAGCAGAGCAGTCAGTCAGCGGTGGGTATTCACCTAGCCACCCTGTTGGTCCTCCTCATTCAGAGAACCATAACTATAGGCTCAGCAATTGTTCAGCATGGTTGACTCCATTGTGTCACTGCATGCTAAGAGATGAATTGACAGGATGGTTATTTGTTCAGCAGTTTGCATGGGTATGCAGATCATGTTAGTGACAGTTAGTCATCGGTTATCTCTCATTATTCACTTGACAGGTATGTAAAAAAAATCTATGCATATATTGGAAATACTGTAGAACCATAGTAAACTAATATTGGTGCTGTTCCTGGGGTCATTATAGGACATGTGATCTATTTTACAATAAAAAGAAAGTACTATATCGTCAGATTATTGATTATTTTTTACATGGTAGAGAATTAAGTATGATCAACATAGCCAAAGCTTAGATGGAATTTAATATTTAATTAATTGAGCCTGTTGGTTATTGCTGTGTCAAAGCTTGGCCTATACCTTTTGTTTGCCATACATAATACATTGCATTTGTAGAACAATTTTCATTTTTCTGACATGAATCAAAGCTCTTCACATTGTGAGCAACCATTGGATAATAAAAATTATTCCTTCTGATAAAGAACTGATCAAGTCATTCCTACAGTTGCCAATATGACAAAAGAAAAGCAATGCTTTTCCTTATTTGGAGCGGTTACAGCAAAGATATTATTCCTCTCGTGTTACAGACATTGACCGGGGGTGCGTATCGGTAAAATCCACAGGCGTCGAATGTCACTTGGATCCTAACGCTCGGTCGTATATTTTTACCAAAACATTGCACATACTTGTCAAAGACCATCAATAATTACTCCAATGTATTATTTTTCTCAGCTTTATTTCTCCCAAAACAAACACATTTACTGAGATATAGATTCCCTATTCCTACGCAGAGAGGTTGACTCTGCATTCTGGAACGTACCCAGTGTACGAACCCGGAAGTTTGGGAATACAGCCATAAAAGCTGTCGCTGAGCCAGAAAGCTTCAACCAAGGCTCATAAGATAGCTACATGTACAACGACAGTTTGTTGGCTATCTCGCATATTTCTGCGGATTCAAAATGGATGCGGAAAAAGAGTGTTGCAAGTATGTATTTTTGTTTTAACGTTACAAAAAAAACGTCAGCAGAACTAGCTAGCTAACCGTTAGTTACCTATTCTTACTACTGTAGCTTGCTGCGGCAGTTGGAGAATGCATGTCCTGCGCTGTCTTGCAGAATCATCACATTATGCCTTACGGTTGAGCTAGCTATCAATCTTTGTAGAGCTAGTTCGAACGCGAGGCAGACGTTGATGTGTGACTGTGCTAAATTTGTCCATTAATAACTTGTTGATCAAGTTTGAAATGTCTGTTGGCAGATGTCACCTCTTGGATTTGCCCTGGGAGGATGTGTTGGTAACACACATCTTCTGCTACCTGCCATTACGCCAGCTGGTGCGGCTACAGAGAGTGAGCAAGCAGTTCTATGCCCTCATCCAGGTGTACCTGGCCAACTGTCGCACCTTTGACCTCACACAGGTAGGCCACACATGATCCATTCTATTTATTTCAGGATTTCCTTACAGTTTCTTGTACTTAAATGCTCATAAACTGGGTATTAGGCTAAATAGTGTAAGATCACACTCCTGTAATGTTCACAGATAGGGCCTAGCCTTCCCAAGGAGGCATTCTGCAACATACTAAGGGACAACAAAGTCCTACAGAACTTGTCCGTCCAGAACTGCTCCGATTGGGTGACAGACACGGAGCTGCTGCCTGTGATTGGCCAGAACCAGCACCTGCTGAGAGTAGACATGAGGGGGTGTGACCGGCTGACCCGTCACTCCTTAGTAGCCGTGTCGTTGAGCTGCACACACCTGCAGCACCTGGGCCTGGCCCACTGTGAATGGGTGGACAGCCTGTCCATACGCAGCCTGGCTGACCACTGTGGGGGCCTGAGGTCCATCGACCTGACCGCCTGCCGCCAGCTCAAAGACGAGGCCATCTGCTATTTATCCAAGAAGTGTCTGAAGATGAGGTCGCTGTCTGTGGCGGTCAACGCCAACATTACAGACGTGTCTGTGGAGGAAGTGGCCAAGAACTGCAGGGAGCTGGAACAGCTGGACCTGACAGGCTGCCTGAGGGTTAGGAATGACTCCATCAGGTACTGTTGTTTTGATACACTGACTGCTCAAATC
Source organism: Salvelinus namaycush (assembly GCF_016432855.1). Lineage (NCBI taxonomy): Eukaryota > Metazoa > Chordata > Actinopteri > Salmoniformes > Salmonidae > Salvelinus > Salvelinus namaycush. The sequence goes on along the minus strand of NC_052328.1, from coordinate 1,521,701 downwards.
ATTGGTATCATCTCTCTCTGTGTGTGTTTGTTTGTTTGTTTGTATTTTGCTAATATGTCTTATCTATATACTAGTCAGGTTTATATACTATTTAGGTTCTAGTCAGGTTCATATACTTAGTCAGGCTCGTATACTAGTCAGGTCTGTATACTAGTCAGGTTAATATACTATTTAGGTTCTAGTCAGGTTCATATACTTAGTCAGGTTCTAGTCAGGTTTATATACTAGTCAGGTTCTAGTCAGGTTCTTATACTAGTCAGGTTCATATACTTAGTCAGGTTCTAGTCAGGTTCATATACTTAGTCAGGTTCATATACTTAGTCAGGTTCATATACTTAGTCAGGTTCATGTCATGTTCCACCTGTATGTCTCGCTCTGGGCTGACATTTTACAGTGACATTTGTCGTGTCTCTAGTATAATTAAATGAGATGACAGGCTATTTTATCAAATCGATTACCTAACGTTTGACGAATAAACTCTTAAAGGTCTGAAGATCTTTTATATCAATAGCAGTCAATTATTAATCGTTACCTTATTCAGTCTCATCTGAACATCATCAAATTCTTGGTTATCTTCACGAACCCTGGCTAACAAGTTGAATCAGCAATACAGTAATTGGCTAAATTATTTATTTACTAAATACCTAAATAATCACACAGAATTACATAGGATGGATCATACATCGATTACTAATCATGTCATAAAAGAAAGTCCCTAGTGGACGAAACCGATATGACGGCTGGTTACACATTTTACATTTACATTTTAGTCATTTAGCAGACGCTCTTATCCAGAGCGACTTACAGTAGAGTGCATACATTTTATTACATTTTACATACTGAGACAAGGATATCCCTACCGGCCAAACCCTCCCTAACCCGGACGACGCTATGCCAATTGTGCGTCGCCCCACGGACCTCCCGGTAGCGGCCGGCTGCAACAGAGCCTGGGCGCGAACCCAGAGACTCTGGTGGCGCAGCTAGCACTGCGATGCAGTGCCCTAGACCACTGCGCCACCCGGGATGGGTACACAAAGAAAGGGGCTTGGGTTTGAATGAAAGAGCGGGATCTGGTCTCATGTACATTTCGTTATGTAGAGTGAATATTCAACCATTCGCAACCACAGCTCACGCTGGGGTTTGCGTAGTCTGATGTGAATTGGATCACGGGGGCTTTATACTGGGGAAGAGAAGGGCATGTTTCATCCCTCTCCAACCAATGTCTGTTCAGTTGGGCGTGGCCACCGAGTAAGCATAAAATGACTTATGAAAACAATTCTCTCATTTAGAAAGATAAAATTACGTTTAATATTTTCACAAATAGTTTCATATTTAAACATTTAAATTGCATAACAATTCCATGTGAATCTGATGACTAGAATGTGTAGACTTTCCAAGATATAATTTATGCCGTCCTATCATCAGTAATAATGTCTCAGAAGACAACTGATCTGACATCATATTCTTTAAGTAACAACGGACACTTTCAACTGGTTGGATTACAGAAATATTGTTCCATTCCCCAACCTTTTGATGTTACCATGCTATCTCTATGTTAAAAAAAGGCTTTCCAAGAGTCCATTCTGTAGAGTAGAGAGAGAAAAGGGGAAAAGGTATTTATGGTGGGGGGGGTCATAAACCTCACCCAACAGGGTAACGTCATGACACATGTTTTAGATCTGCAATGGCACACCTGTAAGAACCCTCTTCGTGCTGTGTCCAGGACGGTTGCAGAGTATGTCCTGCTCCAGCTTGCTTTGGATGAAGGGGAGACTGGCACTCCTACTTTGATATTCACTGGTTAACCTGTCCTTACACCTTTTGGTCCTGCTGTGTGTGTATGTGCATGCGTGCAGGACTGTTGCAGAGTACTGCCCCAAGCTGCAGTCTCTGAAGGTGAACCACTGTCACAACGTGACTGAGTCCAGTCTGGACCCCCTGCGGAAGAGGAACGTTGAGATTGACGTGGCGCCACCACTACAGAGGGCCCTTGTGCTGCTGCAGGTATGAGGGCGAAGGACACACTCATGTACAATTATTACTGTCATTTATAACACAACAATTAGTGTATTTGAATAATCACATATCACCCCCCCAGTTTTATCACTTAACATCCGGGACCCTATACATTTAATGTGAAGGGCTGAACACACAGCGTCTTGTATTGTTTCACTGAGGCATTGATGAAAGCAATTGTACTGTAAGGACCATACAAAACAAAATGTCCATCTGAAAGGATATGAAGTATCATCTATAATGTATTGTTGTTCTCTGTCTATTTCCCTGGTGATACTGCAGGATGTGGTGGGGTTCGCTCCCTTCATCAACCTCCAGATCTAGGCTAAAGTACATCTGTATTACTCATCCAACCAACTGAAAACAGGTAGGCTAGCTAGGCTAAGGAACATCTGTATTACTCATCCAACCAACTGGAAACAGGTAGGCTAGCTAGGCTATAATACATCTGTATTACTCCTCCAACCAACTGAAAACAGGTAGGCTAGCTAGGCTAAAGTACATCTGTATTACTCATCCAACCAACTGAAAACAGGTAGGCTAGCTAGGCTAAAATACATCTGTATTACTCATCCAACCAACTGAAAACCGGTAGGCTAGCTAGGCTAAAGTACATCTGTATTACTCATCCAACCAACTGAAAACAGGTAGGCTAGCTAGGCTATAATACATCTGTATTACTCCTCCAACCAACTGAAAACAGGTAGGCTAGCTAGGCTAAGGAACATCTGTATTACACATCCAACCAACTGGAAACAGGTAGGCTAGCTAGGCTAAAGGACAGCTGTATTACTCATCCAACCAACTGGACACATGTAGGCTAGCTAGGCTAAATGACATCTGTATTACTCATCCAACCAACTGGAAACAGGTAGGCTAGCTAGGCTAAAATACATCTGTATTACTCCTCCAACCAACTGAAAACAGGTAGGCTAGCTAGGCTAAGGAACATCTGTATTACACATCCAACCAACTGGAAACAGGTAGGCTAGCTAGGCTAAAGGACATCTGTATTACTCATCCAACCAACTGGACACATGTAGGCTAGCTAGGCTAAATGACATCTGTATTACTCATCCAACCAACTGGAAACAGGTAGGCTAGCTAGGCTAAAATACATCTGTATTACTCATCCAACCAACTGAAAACAGGTAGGCTAGCTAGGCTAAAGGACATCTTTATTACTCATCCAACCAACTGGACACATGTAGGCTAGCTAGGCTAAATTACATCTGTATTACTCATCCAACCAACTGACAACAGGTAGGCTAGCTAGGCTAAAATACATCTGTATTACTCATCTAACCAACTGACAACAGGTAGGCTAGCTAGGCTAAAATAAATCTGTATTACTCATCTAACCAACTGGAAACATGTAGGCTAGCTAGGCTAAAATACATCGGTATTACTCCTCCTTCGAATTGGAAACAGGTAAGCTAGCTGACGCTTCTCAGAATCAGCTAAATATTTGAATCTTTTTGCTCTAAATAGCTGTTTAGGTGTGTTCCTATGTGTTCATGGAGTATCAATGTTATGTAACTACAAATCTCCTGAAGTGTGCACTTGTTCACCACTCCCCATATATAAAGTATTGGATAGGTGTAGGTACGGGCTAGACAGTTTCCACAATGTTTATTATACCAGTAATTACCAGTAAATGCAGTGCATACTTAGGGACAAAGGACAGAATATTGGACTCTACTTTAATGTTCTGCAGTCTATGTAACCAGCGGTATTGTTTTTTTGCAGGTTTTCCTCCACTAGGAGAATGACCTGTTTCAATTGAAACACACCCTGTGTGCTGGGACGTCAATTAAGCAATTCAAGGACAAACAAAAACGGATGTATATGGGAAATATATTGTAGAACTTGTCTCTTATTTATTACAGTGATGTTGCAGATTATAATTATGCACTTAGGAAAAGACTGAAGGAAGCCATGCACTTTTCAGTAACGCTGTCATGAGTCCAAAAGATTCCTGCAGTATTTATTTGTATTTCATCACACCCTAACAACACTTTAGATGTTCTTGTGATCTATAGCTTTAGAAAAGGACCATTCCAACCAAAGGAGAAGACGTAAATATAAGAGCATATTGTTGAGTTTTTGTGTGTTTATTGACATGTTACTCTGCTAAATGTATGATACATACACCTCTAAATGTTTCATTCAGATTAGCTAGGTGAACTTTTTATATATTAGGTAGGTACACTTTTTATATGACGTAAATAAACGTTTTATATTGTGTGTTTGCATTGACCTTACATTGACTGAAACTATGCTCTTACAATATCCGTTTTAATGGTAGTTGAGCTGATCAGTTCAGGCCTGGCCCACCATTTTGTTAAAATGTCATTTTAAAATGTTGTAAGAATCTGGATACCATGATCTTGAAATCCTCCTTTTGTCTGTTTACTTCAGGAAATCTGGTTTTCCATTTGAACGTCTGAAAACATGTAGGACTAGTTGTAAAACCACATTAGTTCAATAAGCTTTCTCATATGGTAGGCTATGAAGAAGGACACATTTCTGTTTGTTTTTTCAATAGTCACATATTACAATCCCAGTTTTACATCTTGGAAGAAACATGAGAAGAACTTGCAGTGTAAAGTACATTTTAATGTGATTGGCTGATCACCCCACATTGTATTGTTTCACTGAGGAGTTGCAGTATTGAAAACGGTTGTATTCTATGTGTAATGAGGACCATCCAATCATGTCTATCTGAGAATATAAAGTTCTATCTATAACCTATGAGCTTTGTCTTGCTAGTTATCGTACTACATTATCTCTGGGTGGCAGTTGGAAGGAACAGGACTTCTCTTTGTGTAGACATAACATTACAACCAGAAGGAATGTTCTCTTCCTGTAACAAACATATGCCTGTACATGTGCACGTCGGTGAACTTCAAGTGAAATGGTTTGAAAACGTACTTCAATTCAGGCATGGAAGGTGCCACTGTACTACTAATTATCCCACAATGCTTCACTGCGAGTTGAGAAGTGGGTATTTTTACTGTCACAGTACTCAGGCAGGTAGCCTAGAGGTTAGAACATTGGACCAGTATCCGAAAGGTTGCTGGATTGAATCCCCGAGCTGACAATAATAAAAATCTGTCGTTCTGCCCCTGAACAAGGCAGTTACCCCACTGTTCCTAGGCTGTCGTTGTAAATAAGAATTTGTTCTTAACTGACTTGCCTAGACTGTGGAGTTTTTCAGGATAAAAAAATGAACAGAAAGGAGCTAAGCACAGCCAAAGTCATAGAGGACAACCTGATTCAGTCTGCTTTCCACCAGACACTGGGAGATGACTTCACCTTTCAGCTGGACAACAACCTAAAACACACATCTACACTGAGGTTCTATACCAAGACGACATTGAATGTTCCTGAGGGGACTAGTTACAGGTTTGACTTGAAAATATATGGCAAGACTTGAAAGTGTCCATCTAGCATTGATCAACAACCAACTTGACAGAGCTTGGAGAATTTTGAAAAAAGAATAATGGGCAAATATCCAATCCAAGGCTCTTAAGACTTACCCAAAAAGACCTGCGGCTGTAATCGCTGCCAAAGGTGATTGTAACGTATGTTTTTTTCGATGTGCTACAGGCCAGAACAAGCCTGTTTGACATGTTGTTTTGCATATGGATGTGGATTCATCTGGATCATAACAGTCTTCTAGGGTTGTGATGACAGAGGCTGTGGTCATAGAGCTGTGTGGTCTTCAGTGTGCTGGGAACATGGTCAATTAAAGACCTGTTGTGACGTTAACTCATTTATTTATTCATCACTTTGTTCATCTTACCAGGTTGGTGGTTTACTGCAAACTAATGATATTGTCTTATATTGGTTTATCTTGTCAGAGAACACACTGCAGGTTTGATATAACAGTTACACCAGGTTGTCTGGACCAGAACACACTGCAGGTTTGATATAACAGTTACACCAGGTTGTCTGGACCAGAACACACTGCAGGTTTGATATAACAGTTACACCAGGTTGTCTGGACCAGAACACACTGCAGGCCTGATATAAAATGGCGCTACAAGATGGCGTAGCAGTCAGACGTCTTTGTCTTGTCTCGTCCCATGTATATATATTTTTATATATTTTTCTTCACATTAAAAAATATATTTTTCCTAAACCTCAACTTCAAAATACTCTCCCGCAACCCACCTCACCCAATGTGGTGTGGATCTGTTTTTTTCTAAAGTATTTCTATTTACCTCCGAACTGGAATACCTCAACTGAAGCTAGCTAGCTAACTAGCTACCAGCTATCAGTCAGTTAACCACTGCTAGCGGTCATCAGCTAACCTTTAGCTCGGAAAGCTCTCGCCATTTCGTACAACACGTTTCAAACCAGAGCATACCAGACCTATTTTTCTCTCCATATCTCCGGATTCCTGCCGCAAACTCTGAACCTTTTCATCTGGATCATCGCAGCTAGCTAACCGCAACCCGGGTTGACTACTCCTGGCTAACGTTTCCGTCCCGGAGCTAGCACCAACTAGCCTGGAGCTAGGCCATGCTAGACCCATCTCCCGGATAGGGCTCCTGGGCTACTCCTGAAGCCCACTCCTCGGCTACAATATCCGGACCCCTTCTACTGCCGGTATGGGGCACGGAACCCCGCCGATCCTTCACGACTGGAATACCGACATAATCTGCCCAAGGATCCCAACAGGCCCCTCAGGCGTGACGTCCCCTGAAGGCCCATTCTACTAACCGCGGCCTGCTAGCTATCTAGAGCATATTGGACTGTTAGCTGATCCATCGGCCAGTTTCTTGGACCACTATACCCATTTTGCCAATTGGACTTGGACCCCTCTGCTACTTGGAACCCTACTAATTCCACGACTGGTCTATCGACATCACAGCACGAGGAGGAGAAAACAGACTTTCCCCCATCGCGACGTCCCTCTAAGGCCCTTATGCTAGCTTGCTAGCCCCAGCCTGCTAACTGCTAGCTTGCTAGCCCTGGCCTGCTAACTGTCTGAATCGCCGTGTCCCCAGCCAGCCCAACCACTCACTGGACCCATACGATCACTTGGCTACGCATGCCTCTCCCTAATATCAATATGCCTTGTCCATTACTGTCCTGGTTAGTGATTACTGTCTTATTTCACTGTAGAGCCTCTAGCCCTGCTCAATATGCCTTAACCAACCATGTTGTTCCACCTCCCACATGTGATGACATCACCTGGTTTAAACGTCTCTAGAGACTATATCTCTCTCATCATTACTCAATGCCTAGGTTTACCTCCAATGTACTCTCTTCCTACCATAACTTTGTCTGTACATTATGCCTTGAATCTATGCTATCGTGCCCAGAAACCTGCTCCCTTTTCTCTCTGTTCCAAACATGCTAGACGGTCAGTTCTTATAGCCTTTAGCCGTACCCTTATCCTACTTCTCATCTGTTCCTCTGGTGATGTAGAGGTTAATCCAGGACCTGCAGTGCCTAGCTCCACTCCTACTCCCCAGGTGCTCTCATTTGTTGACTTCTGTAACCGTAAAAGCATTGGTTTCATGCATGTTGACATTAGAAGCCTACTCCCTAAGTTTGCTTTATTCACTGCTTTAGCACATTCTGCCAACCCGGATGTCTTAGCCGTGTCTGAATCCTGTCTTAGGAAAACCACCAAAAACCCTGAAATTTCTATCCCTAACTATACAATTTTCCGCTAAGATAGAACTGCCAAAGGGGGCGGTGTTGCAATCTACTGCAAAGATAGCCTGCAGAGTTCTGTCTTACTATCCAGGTCTGTACCAAAACAATTCGAGCTTCTACTTCTGAAAATTCACCTTTCCAGAAACAAGTCTCTCACCGTTGTCGCTTGCTATAGACCACCCTCTGCCCCCAGCTGTGCCCTGGACACCATATGTGAATTGATTGCACCCCATCTATCTTCTGAGCTCATGCTGCTAGGTGACCTAAACTGGGACACGCTTAACACCCCGTCAATCCTACAATCTAAGCTTGATGCCCTCAATCTCACACAAATTTATGAACCTACCAGGTACAACCGCAGATCCGTAAACACGGGCACCCTCATAGATATCATCCTAACTAACTCGCCCTCCAAATACACCTCTGCTGTTTTCAGACAAGATCTCAGCAATCACTGCCTCATTGCCTGCATCCGTAATGGGTCTGCGGTCAAACGACCACCCCTCATCACTGCCAAACGCTCCCAAAAACACTTCAGCGAACAGGCCTTTCTAATCGACCTGGCCGGGGTATCCTGGAATGACATTGACATCATTTCGTCAGTAGAGGATGCCTGGTTATTCTTTAAAAGTGCCTTCCTCACCATCTTAAATAAGCATGCTCCATTCAACAAATGTAGAACCAGGAATAGATATAGCCCTTGGTTCACTCCAGACCTGTCTGCCCTTGACCAGCACAAAAACATCCTGTGATATGCAACTTTTCAGGGAAGTTAGGAACCAATATACACAGGCAGTTAGGAAAGCTAAGGCTAGCTTTTTCAAACAGAAATTTTCATCCTGTAGTACAAACTCCAAAAAGTTCTGGGACACTGTAAAGTCCATGGAGAATAAGAGCACCTCCTCCCAGCTTCCCACTGCACTGAGGCTAGGAAACACTGTCACTATCGATAAATCCACAATAATTGAGAATTTCAAGAAGCATTTTTTTATGGCTGGCCATGCTTTCCACCTGGCTACCCCTACCCCGGTCAACAGCCCTGCGCTCCCCACAGCAACTCGCCCAAACCTCCCCCACTTCTCCTTCACCCAAATCCAGATAGCTGATGTTCTGAAAGAGCTGCAAAATCTGGACCCGTACAAATCAGCCGGGCTAGAAAATCTGGACCCTCTCTTTCTAAAATTATCTGCCGAAATTGTTGCAACCCCTATTACTAGCCTGTTCAACCTCTCTTTCGTATTGTCTGAGATTCCCATAGATTGGAAAGCTGCCGTGGTCACCCCCCTCTTCAAAGGGGGAGACACTCTAGACCCAAACTGCTACAGACCTATATCTATTCTACCCTGCCTTTCTAAGGTCTTTGAAAGCCAAGTTAACAAACAGATTACTGACCATTTTGAATCCCACCGTACCTTCTCCGCTATGCAATCTGGTTTCAGAGCTGGTCATGGGTACACCTCAGCCACGTTCAAGGTCCTAAACGATATCATAACCGCCATCGATAAGAGACATTACTGTGCAGCCGTATTCATCGACCTGGCTAAGGCTTTCGACTCTGTCAATCACAACATTGGCAGACTCAATAGCCTTGGTTTCTCAAATGATTGCCTCGCTTGGTTCAACAACTACTTCTCTGATAGAGTTCACTATGTCAAATCGGTGGGCCTGTTGTCCGGACCTCTGGCAGTCTCTATGGGGGTGCCACAGGGTTCAATTCTCGAGTTGACTCTCTTCTCTGTATACATCAATGATGTTGCTCTTGCTGCTGGTGATTCTCTGATACACCTCTACGCAGACGACACCATTCTGTATACCTCTGGCCCTTCGTTGGACACTGTGTTAACTAACCTCCAGATGAGCTTCAATGCCATACAACTCTCCTTCCGTGGCCTCCAACTGTTCTTAAATGCAAGTAAAACTAAATACATGCTCTTGAACCAATCGCTGCCCGCACCTGCCCGCCCGTCCAGCATCACTACTCTGGACGGTTCTGACTTAGAATATGTGGACAACTACAAATACCTAGGTGTCTGGTTAGACTGTAAACTCTCCTTCCAGACTCACATTAAACATCTCCAATCCAAAATTAAATCTAGAATCGGCTTCCTATTTGCAACATCCTTCACTCATGCTGCCAAACATACCTTTGTAAAACTGACCATCCTACCAATCCTCGACTTCGGCGATGTCATTTACAAAATAGCCTCCTACACTCCACTCAACAAATTGGATGCAGTCTATCACAGTGCCATCCGTTTTGTCACCAAAGCCCCATATACTACCCACCACTGCGACCTGTATGCTCTCGTTGGCTGGCCCTCGCTTCATACTCGTCGCCCACTGGCTCCAGGTCATCTACAAGTCTCTGCTAGGTAAAGCCCCGCCTTATCTCAGCTCACTGGTCACCATAGCAGCACCCACCTGTAGCACGCGCTCCAGCTGGTATATCTCACTGGTCACCCCCAAAGCCAATTCTTCCTTTGGCCGCCTCTCCTTCCAGTTCTCTGCTGCCAATGACTGGAACGAACTGCAAAAATCTCCGAAGCTGGAGACTCTTACCTCCCTCACTATCTTTAAGCACCAGCTGTCAGAGCAGCTCACAGATCACTGCACCTGTACATCTGTAAATAGCCCATCCAATCTACCTCATCCCCATACTGTATGTATTTATTTATCTATCTTGCGCCTTTGCACCCCAGAATCTCAACTTGCACATTCATCCTCTGCACATCCTACCATTCCAGTGTTTAATTGCTATATAGTAATTACTTTGCCACCATGGCTTATTTATTGCCTTACCTCTCTTATCCTACCTCATTTGCACATGCTGTATATAGATTTTCCTACTGTATTATTGATTGTATGTTTGTTTATTCCATGTGTTGTTGTATGTGTCAAATGCTTTGCTTTATCTTAGCCAGGTTGCAGTTGCAAATGAGAACTTGTTCTCAACTAGCCTACCTGGTTAAATAAAGGCGAAAAAAAAGACAGGTACACCAGGTTGTCTGGCCCAGAACACACTGCAGGTCTGATATAACAGTTACACCAGGTTGTCTGGACCAGAACACACTGCAGGTCTGATATAACAGTTACACCAGGTTGTCTGGACCAGAACACACTGCAGGCCTGATATAACAGTTACACCAGGTTGTCTGGACCAGAACACACTGCAGGTCTGATATAACAGTTACACCAGGTTGTCTGGACCAGAACACACTGCAGGCCTGATATAACAGTTACACCAGGTTGTCTGGACCAGAACACACTGCAGGCCTGATATAACAGTTACACCAGGTTGTCTGGACCAGAACACACTGCAGGCCTGATATAACAGTTACACCAGGTTGTCTGGACCAGAACACACTGCGGGCCTGATATAACAGTTACACCAGGTTGTCTGGACCAGAACACACTGCAGGCCTGATATAACAGTTACACCAGGTTGTCTGGACCAGAACACACTGCAGGCCTGATATAACAGTTACACCAGGTTGTCTGGACCAGAACACACTGCAGGCCTGATATAACAGTTACACCAGGTTGTCTGGACCAGAACACACTGCAGGTCTGATATAACAGTTACACCAGGTTGTCTGGACCAGAAGACACTGCAGGTTTGATAAAACAGTTACACCAGGTTGTCTGGACCAGAAGACACTGCAGGTTTGATAAAACAGTTACACCAGGTTGTCTGGACCAGAACACACTGCAGGTCTGATATAACAGTTACACCAGGTTGTCTGGACCAGAAGACACTGCAGGCCTGATATAACAGTTACACCAGGTTGTCTGGACCAGAACACACTGCAGGCCTGATATAACAGTTACACCAGGTTGTCTGGACCAGAACACACTGCAGGTCTGATATAACAGTTACACCAGGTCGTTCTTCTCCACGTCTCTTTTGGATGTCCTGGATTTCTCTTCCCATCCGGTGTACTGTGTATTAATTGCAGGCTGTGTTTTGGTGATAGTCTGCATACTATATGTCCCAGCCATTGCCATCTTTTGTTCTTCACCATCAAGGTCAAGGGTGTTGTGTCTGTCTCAAATTAAACGTCCCCTCAAACAGATCTTTATTCATCCATTGTCAGTGGAAATGTGTATATTTCCTGCCACAGACAGTACCCAACCCTCTGAAACACTGTTCACGTAACAGGCAATTAAACAATTAAGATATATTTCATCTGAAAATGTTTATTGAAAACATAAATACATTTGCCCAATAAGCACTTGTTGTCTTTAAAAGACAGTGTTACAGTTGTTGTTTAGCTAAAATGGTTCTATGTAGATCTTTTAGGGGTCTCGTATATTAAGAATGCAATAAAACCCCTTTAAGTTGTATCTATATATTATTTTCTAAGAGTATAGTGAGTGACATTGTGTGCATTGAGTGTTGACTTATTTGATGACCTGGAGCGAGTTTGCATAGGTTTTCTGAAGAATCAATTTACATCATGTTTTTGTACCAAGATTAGCCAAAATCATGTGTTCTTAGGGAAATGCTTAGGGGGTTGGGGTAATGGAAATGACCTGGACAGGTAGGATAAAAGACGTAACAGCAGAGAGGCAACTCATTCTCTGGACCACATCGCAGTCTGCTTCTACCAACTCCAGAATCTCCAGGTTAGTTGAACTTTATTATTATTGTTGTCCTAGGAGGAAGGGTTTTCTAGACAATGTGTGTCTGCTTCTGCTTTGCTTGTTCTTTGGAGTCTGGAACGCCCAGGTTACTGTAAAATGTCTTTGTGACAAATGCTGATGTAAAAAAAGGATTTAGAAATTAATTTGATTAATTGATTAATTGATTGGTTGGTTAATTGATTGACTTATTGTCCAACCTGGATGGGGGTGTTTTTTGTGTAGGAAAGGATGAGGCACCAGGGTGTGTTAGTGCTGGTCACTCTGCTGGGTTTCCTGTTGGCAAACCAGCTCAACCAGGTTAACGCTAAGGAAGGTATGTCTAGTGTGTGTGTGTTTGTATGTTGTGTGTGTACATTTTTTCCTACCTTATCAGGACCACAATCTCCTGACAAGTCACTAGAATGTCCTGACAAGTCACTAGAATGTCCGGACAAGTCACTAGAATGTCCGTACAAGTCACTAGAATGTCCGTACAAGTCACTAGAATGTCCGTACAAGTCACTAGAATGTCCCGACAAGCCACTAGAATATCCCGCCAAGCCACTAGAATGTCCCGACAAGCCACTAGTGTCCCGCCAAGCCACTAGAATATCCCGACAAGCCACTAGAATATCCCGACAAGCCACTAGAATGTCCCGACAAGCCACTAGAATGTCCCGACAAGCCACTAGAATGTCCCGACAAGCCACTAGAATGTCCCGACAAGCCACTAGTGTCCCGACAAGCCACTAGTGTCCCGACAAGCCACTAGAATGTCCCGACAAGTCACTAGAATGTCCTGACAAGGTAGGAGAACAAGAAAAATGTTGAAACGTCAGGACTTTTGTCATGTCCTGAATTAGTTTAAATGCTATTTTAGGTTTAAGGGTTAGGTTTGAGGTTAAGGTTAGAGTTGGGGTTAAGATTAAGGTTAGGGTTAAAGTCAGGGTAAGGTTATGGGTCAGGGTTAGGTTTAGGCTTAGGAAAAATAAGATTTTGAATGGGAATACATTTGTACTCCACAAAAAGTCCTGAAAATGCACGAAAACAAAGCTGTTTGTGTGTTTAAAAGAGAAAGGTGTTTTTGAGTATGTAGAAGATGCATCGTTTTAATACAGTTCAATAAATTGTACTGCATGTCCTCTCTGACAGATGTGGCTGTCAGTGGTCCCAGAAAACTGGATTCTGCAGAGATTGATCCTATTGCTGACAAGCAGGGTAAGTGTGTATGTTTCTCTTGGTTTTCTATCTATCTATCTACTAATCTATCTATCTATCTATCTATCTATCTATCTATCTATCTATCTATCTATCTATCTATCTATCTATCTATCTATCTATCTATCTATCTATCTATCTATCTATCTATCTATCTATCTATCTATCTATCTATCTATCTATCTATCTATCTAGGGGCTTTATTGACATGGGAAACATGTGTTAACATTGCCAAAGCAAGTGAGGTAGATAATATACAAAAGTGAAGTAAACAATAAAAATTAACAGTAAACATTACACTTACAGAAGTTTCAAAACAATAAAGACATTACAAATGTCATATTATATATATATACAGTGTTGTAACAATGTACAAATGGTTAAAGTACACAATGGAAAATAAATAAGCATAAATATGGGTTGTATTTACAATGGTGTTTGTTCTTCACTGGTTGCCCTTTTCTTGTGGCAACAGGTCACAAATCTTGCTGCTGTGATGGCACACTGTGGAATTTCACCCAGTAGATATGGGAGTTTATCAAATTTGGATTTGTTTTCGAATTCTTTGTGGATCTGTGTAATCTGAGGGAAATATGTCTCTCTAATATGGTCATACATTGGGCAGGAGGTTAGGAAGTGCAGCTCAGTTTCCACCTCATTTTGTGGGCAGTGAGCACATAGCCTGTCTTCTCTTGAGAGCCATGTCTGCCTACGGCGGCCTTTCTCAATAGCAAGGCTATGCTCACTGAGTCTGTATGTATCTATCTATCTATCTATCTATCTATCTATCTATCTATCTATCTATCTATCTATCTATCTATCTATCTATCTATCTATCTATCTATCTATCTATCTATCTATCTATCTATCTATCTATCTATCTATCTATCTACAAATAATAATGAAAGTAGACACTTAATGTAGACACAGATCATGATATCTCTTATACTATGTACAGTATGACAGCTGATATTGAAAGTAGACACTTGTGTTTCATGTTTAACAACTTTTGTTTAATCTTTCTCTGAAAAGACTCTTTGCCTCAAGAAGAACCAGAGGCTCAAAATGACGGTAAGTGAATCTCTCTACAACATAGTACATTGATACTAACTTTACTACTACCAGTAATGATAATAATGTAGCTTGCTGAGCAGTCAATACCTAGCTGGAACTAGTGTGTACATGTCCTGACACACTACCAGATAATGATGTCTCTTATACTATGTACAGTATGACAGCTGATATTGAAAGTAGACACTTGTGTTTCATTTTTAACAACTTTTGTTTAATCTTTCTCTGAAAAGACTCTTTGCCTCAAGAAGAACCAGAGGCTCAAAATGAAGGTAAGTGAATCTCTCTACAACATAGTACATTGATACTAACTTTACTACTACCAGTAATGATAATAATGTAGCTTGTTGAGCAGTCAATACCTAGCTGGAACTAGTGTGTACATGTCCTGACACACTCGCAGATAATGATTTCTCTTATACTATGTACAGTATGACAGCTGATATTGAAAGTAGACACTTGTGTTTAATTTTTAATAACTTTTGTTTAATCTTTCTCTGAAAAGACTCTTTGCCTCAAGAAGAACTAGAGGCTCAAAATGACGGTAAATTAATCTCTCTACAACATAGTACATTGATACTAACTTTACTACTACCAGTAATGATAATAATGTAGCTTGCTGAGCAGTCAATACCTAGCTGGAACTAGTGTGTACATGTCCTGCCACACTCCCAGATAATGTTGTCTCTTATACTATGTACAGTATGACAGCTGATATTGAAAGTAGACACTTGTGTTTCATTTTTAATAACTTTTGTTTAATCTTTCTCTGAAAAGACTCTTTGCCTCAAGAAGAACTAGAGGCTCAAAATGACGGTAAATTAATCTCTCTACAACATAGTACATTGATACTAACTTTACTACTACCAGTAATGATAATAATGTAGCTTGCTGAGCAGTCAATACCTAGCTGGAACTAGTGTGTACATGTCCTGAAACACTCCCAGATAATGTTGTCTCTTATACTATGTACAGTATGACAGCTGATATTGATATGAATATTTCATATATACAGAGGCAGCTGCAGTAGGATTACTGCAGGAGATGCAGGGGACACCCAAATCAGAGAAGTTGCAAAATCTGTTTTGGGGATGGCGTCACAGATTTCGCAGGATTTACTGGAATCTCAGACGTTTCAACCAGCGGCTGATCAGGCGTCTCAGACGTATCATGGGTCGTAGATGGTGGCGCCATCAGCATTGTGGATAAGCACCTGTAAGTCCTACTCTTTCTTTGAGAGGTGAGATGTCTGTGTGACCTGGATATCTGAAAGTAAAGTAATGTCATAAAGTCAGGAGGGAGGGTAAATACATCACATCCTGGACATCTGAAAGTAAATTCATGTATTACCCTCCCTCCTGACTTTATGACATCACATCCTGGACATCTGAACTGCATCCACCACCTGGGTTCTTTAATCCTGCCTCCACTGATACAACAACCAATTAGAAACAAGTGTTTGTACAAATTAGTATTATAGCATTATAAAAAGTTACAGTAATATATATATATGTGTGTGTGTGTTGCCATAAGGTATTGAGGATCCTCTCCTGTCTCCATATTGAATGGACCACTATGGAACTCACACGTCACCTGACATCACCTGCCATTATTATCAACGGATGCAGATCTGCACATCACAATATATCCATCCATTGTACCATCCATATCTTCTGAATGTACCATCCATATCTTCTGAATGTACCGTCCATATCTTCTGAATGTACCGTCCATATCTTCTGAATGTACCGTCCATATCTTCTGAATGTACCGTCCATATCTTCTGAATGTACCGTCCATATCTTCTGAATGTACCGTCCATATCTTCTGAATGTACCGTCCATATCTTCTGAATGTACCGTCCATATCTTCTGAATGTACCGTCCATATCTTCTGATTGTACATCAGTATTAATGATGTGCTTGATAAACGATGACGATGTGAATTCATGGTGGAAACGTTGTATGGCTCACCTGTTTAACTGTAATCCTTCAATAAACCTATATTAAGCATCATACATTTGTTAGCTGTGATTTTAAAATCTGCCAAATATGTTAAAACCTCCCTCTCTTTCCTTGTCTGATTGGCTGTTCAGGGGTTGTAGAAGCCTCCCTCTCTTTGCTCATCTGATTGACAGATCAGTAGTTGTCATCATGTTGCTAGGTAGAGTAGGGTGATATGCTAGTTTACACACTCTGCATGTGTCCTAAATGGCACTCTATTCTGTCCAGAACCCCGTGGTCTCTGGTCTAAAGTAGTGCACTGCATAGAGAATGTGGTACCATTTGGAATGCAGTCTATCATGTACTTCCTGCTGACTTTATAGATCAAAGGTCACATTGGGGGATCTAGACACTGAGCAAAAGGAAGATTAAAGGTCACATTAGGGGAACTAGACACTGGCCAACAGAAAACATTTCACTATCTCTGCTCTGACTCTACCTTGTGGACATGAATTGTAGTTACATCTTTGGTTTCCGGGATTCATCCGATGACTTAATTAATAAACTTTCACTTTCAAGTTAAAATCCTTAGTTGCTACATACAGTTTTGGACTTATAAATGAATGTTATATCCATTGATTCTCCAATAAAATAACTTACAAATGCATCATGAGCAGTCTGAGAACCTGAGCACTCTGGAACAGGTTTTCATCAAGGATCTCTCTGTACTTTGCTCTGTTCACCTTTCCCTCGATCCTGACTAGTCTCTCAGTCCCTGCCACTGAAAAACATCCCCACAGCATGATGCTGCCACCACCATGCTTCATCATAGGGATGGTGCATGTTTCCTCCAGAGCACTCAGGACCTCAGACTGGGGTGAAGGTTCACCTTCCAACAGGACAACGACCCTAAACACTCAGGCAAGACAACGCAGGTGTGGCTTCGGGACAAATCTCTGAATGTCCTTGAGTGGCCCAGCCAGAGACCAGACTTTAACCTGATTGAGCATCTCTGGAGAGACCGGAAATAGCTGTGCCACAACGCTCCCCATCCAACCTGACAGAGCTTGAGAGAATCTGCAGAGAAGATTGGGACAAACTCCCCAAATACAGGTGTGCCAAGCTTGTAGCGTCATGCCCAAGAAGACTCAAGGCTGTAATCACTGCCAAAGGTGCTTCAACAAAGTACTGAGTAAAGGGTCTGAATACTTATGTAAATGTGATATTTGAGTTTTTGTATATTTTTCAACAATTTCCTGTTTTTGCTTTGTCATTATGGGGTATTGTGATGTCATTATGGGGTATTGTGATGTCATTATGGGGTATTGTGAAAAGGAAAATTCAAGATATATATTTCCACTGAGCTGCGCTTCGATAGATGGGTCGAAGATGGAAGCCTGGTTTGCCCAGCAGAGATCGCCATTGACCTTTGAAGAATCTATCTGGTCGTAATGTTGTCGAGCGGATACGTTATAGCCTGTCGTTGTTATTAGGAGATTGTCTGTCCTACGCCACGTACGTTTACAGCTGCAGCTGATACATCCTAGAAGTCGAGTTATCACTTCTTCTTTAGTCAATTAGAGTTCAAAGTTCATACCATTTTGCCATAATTAGCTCGTGCTGAATTCTGGCTAGTCTAGTAGAAATTCATCCTTCCAGCGTAGTGATCGTCACCTCCACGTGATCTGGTCTCATGTACATTTCGTTATGTAGAGTGGATATTCAATCATTCGCAACCACAGCTCACGCTGGGGTTTGCTTAGTCTGATGTGAATTGGGTCACGGGGGCTTTATACTGGGGAAGAGAAGTGCATGTTTCATCCCTCTCCAACCAATGTCTGTTCAGTTGGGCGTGGCCACCGAGTAAGCATAAAATGACTTAT
Source organism: Salvelinus namaycush (assembly GCF_016432855.1). Lineage (NCBI taxonomy): Eukaryota > Metazoa > Chordata > Actinopteri > Salmoniformes > Salmonidae > Salvelinus > Salvelinus namaycush. Next base: position 1,503,271 of record NC_052328.1, on the reverse strand, counting down.
GAAAACAATTCTCTCATTTAGAAAGATAAAATTACATTTAATATTTTCACAAATAGTTTCATATTTAAACATTTAAATTGCATAACAATTCCATGTGAATCTGATGACTAGAATGTGTAGACTTTCCAAGATATAATTTATGCCGTCCTATCATCAGTAATAATGTCTCAGAAGACAACTGATCTGACATCATATTCTTTAAGTAACAACGGACACTTTCAACTGGTTGGATTACAGAAATATTGTTCCATTCCCCAACCTTTTGATGTTACCATGCTATCTCTATGTTAAAAAAAGGCTTTCCAAGAGTCCATTCTGTAGAGTAGAGAGAGAAAAGGGGAAAAGGTATTTATGGTGGGGGGGGGTCATAAACCTCACCCAACAGGGTAACGTCATGACACATGTTTTAGATCTGCAATGGCACACCTGTAAGAACCCTCTTCGTGCTGTGTCCAGGACGGTTGCAGAGTATGTCCTGCTCCAGCTTGCTTTGGATGAAGGGGAGACTGGCACTTCTACTTTGATATTCACTGGTAAACCTGTCCTTACACCTTTTGGTCCTGCTGTGTGTGTATGTGCGTGCGTGCAGGACTGTTGCAGAGTACTGCCCCAAGCTGCAGTCTCTGAAGGTGAACCACTGTCACAACGTGACTGAGTCCAGCCTGGACCCCCTGCGGAAGAGGAACGTTGAGATTGACGTGGAGCCACCACTACAGAGGGCCCTTGTGCTGCTGCAGGTATGAGGGCGAAGGACACACTCATGTACAATTATTACTGTCATTTATAACACAACAATTAGTGTATTTGAATAAACACATATCACCCCCCAGTTTTAACACTTAAGAACATCCGGGACCCTATACATTTAATGTGAAGGGCTGAACACACAGCGTCTTGTATTGTTTCACTGAGGCATTGATGAAAGCAATTGTACTGTAAGGACCATACAAAACAAAATGTCCATCTGAAAGGATATGAAGTATCATCTATAATGTATTGTTGTTCTCTGTCTATTTCCCTGGTGATACTGCAGGATGTGGTGGGGTTCGCTCCCTTCATCAACCTCCAGATCTAGGCTAAATGACATCTGTATTACTCATCCAACCAACTGGAAACAGGTAGGCTAGCTAGGCTAAGGAACATCTGTATTACTCATCCAACCAACTGGAAACAGGTAGGCTAGCTAGGCTATAATACATCTGTATTACTCCTCCAACCAACTGAAAACAGGTAGGCTAGCTAGGCTAAAGTACATCTGTATTACTCATCCAACCAACTGAAAACAGGTAGGCTAGCTAGGCTAAAATACATCTGTATTACTCATCCAACCAACTGAAAACCGGTAGGCTAGCTAGGCTAAAGTACATCTGTATTACTCATCCAACCAACTGAAAACAGGTAGGCTAGCTAGGCTATAATACATCTGTATTACTCCTCCAACCAACTGAAAACAGGTAGGCTAGCTAGGCTAAGGAACATCTGTATTACACATCCAACCAACAGGAAACAGGTAGGCTAGCTAGGCTAAAGGACATCTGTATTACTCATCCAACCAACTGGACACATGTAGGCTAGCTAGGCTAAATGACATCTGTATTACTCAACCAACCAACTGGAAACAGGTAGGCTAGCTAGGCTAAAATACATCTGTATTACTCATCCAACCAACTGAAAACAGGACATCTTTATTACTCATCCAAACAACTGGACACATGTAGGCTAGCTAGGCTAAATTACATCTGTATTACTCATCCAACCAACTGACAACAGGTAGGCTAGCTAGGCTAAAATACATCTGTATTACTCATCTAACCAACTGACAACAGGTAGGCTAGCTAGGCTAAAATACATCTGTATTACTCATCTAACCAACTGGAAACATGTAGGCTAGCTAGGCTAAAATACATCGGTATTACTCCTCCTTCGAATTGGAAACAGGTGAGCTAGCTGACGCTTCTCAGAATCAGCTAAATATTTGAATATTTTTGCTCTAAATAGCTGTTTAGGTGTGTAATCCTATGTATTCATGCAGTATGAATGTTATGTAACTACAAATCTCCTGAAGTGTGCACTTGTTCACCACTCCCCATATATAAAGTATTGGATAGGTGTAGGTACGGGCTAGACAGTTTCCACAATGTTTATTATACCAGTAATTACCAGTAAATGCAGTGCATACTTAGGGACAAAGGACAGAATATTGGACTCTACTTTAATGTTCTGCAGTCTATGTAACCAGCGGTATTGTTTTTTTGCAGGTTTTCCTCCACTAGGAAAATGACCTGTTTCAATTGAAACACACCCTGTGTGCTGGGACGTCAATTAAGCAATTCAAGGACAAACAAAAACGGATGTATATGGGAAATATATTGTAGAACTTGTCTCTTATTTATTACAGTGATGTTGCAGATTATAATTATGCACTTAGGAAAAGACTGAAGGAAGCCATGCACTTTTCAGTAACGCTGTCATGAGTCCAAAAGATTCCTGCAGTATTTATTTGTATTTCATCACACCCTAACAACACTTTAGATGTTCTTGTGATCTATAGCTTTAGAAAAGGACCATTCCAACCAAAGGAGAAGACGTAACTATAAGAGCATATTGTTGAGTTTTTGTGTGTTTATTGACATGTTACTCTGCTAAATGTATGATACATACACCTCTAAATGTTCCATTCAGATTAGCTAGGTGAACTTTTTATATATTACGTAGGTACACTTTTTATATTACGTAAATAAACGTTTTATATTGTGTGTTTGCATTGACCTTACATTGACTGAAACTATGCTCTTACAATATCCGTTTTAATGGTAGTTGAGCTGATCAGTTCAGGCCTGGCCCACCATTTTGTTAAAATGTCATTTTAAAATGTTGTAAGAATCTGGATACCATGATCTTGAAATCCTCCTTTTGCCTGTTTACTTCAGGAAATCTGGTTTTCCATTTGAACGTCTGAAAACATGTAGGACTAGTTGTAAAACAACATTAGTTCAATAAGCTTTCTCATATGGTAGGCTATGAAGAAGGACACATTTCTGTTTGTTTGTCAATAGTCACATATTACAATCCCAGTTTTACATCTTGGAAGAAACATGAGAAGAACTTGCAGTGTAAAGTACATTTTAATGTGATTGGCTGATCAACCCACATTGTATTGTTTCACTGAGGAGTTGCAGTATTGAAACCAGTTGTATTCTATGTGTAATGAGGAGCATCCAATCATGGAATATAAAGTTCTATCTATAACCTATGAGCTTTGTCTTGCTAGTTATCGTACTACATTATCTCTGGGTGGCAGTTGGAAGGAACAGGACTTCTCTTTGTGTAGACATAACATTACAACCAGAAGGAATGTTCTCTTCCTGTACCAAACATATGCCTGTACATGTGCACGTCGGTGAACTTGAAGTGAAATGGTTTGAAAACGTACTTCAATTCAGGCATGGAAGGTGCCACTGTACTACTAATTATCCCACAATGCTTCACTGCGAGTTGAGAAGTGGGTATTTTTACTGTCACAGTACTCAATCTCCTGACTGTTAATGCACCAGGCTGGGAGCAACACAGGGTCAGTATTACAGCCTTACCCTTGTAACTGTTTAGGGGTTAAATGCCTTGCTCAAGGCCACAATGGCAGTAGGGGATGGCACCAGCCCTGTGCCTGTTGTCTTTTAAATGTTGTGCTTGATTTAGCTTGCCTGGTGCAATGGAATAGTCCCAAAAGTGCAAACCCCACTCACCCATCTGGCACTCCAGACAGGCTCAAGCAAACGCTCAAACAACAGGCTGAATGAAATCAACTTGAACTTTAGTACTGTTGGTCCTACTTCAGGAACCCTCACATGCTGACAGCTTTCTGACTAGCTGGAGGATCCAGTGTTACACCTCCTCACAGTAATATTATGCCAGTAAATATCTGAAGGCAAATGCACAAACATACAGAGATAGTCCTGAGGTAACCAAATACTGTATATGAACAATGTTGTGTATTTTGAAGTGTTCTTGTGGGTTGGCTAAGGCTTAATGCCCGAGGAGGCAGAGTAACCTATTATGCTTTTGAGAATAGAATGTTGATGCCTGGACGATGTAGAAACGATGTAGAATTGCATCATTTAAAATGTAGGCTTTTCTTAAATACGTCTGCAAGACATCTTGCCAATTAACAAACTATGTCTAAACTGCATCTTCCCAATGCGTAATGTATATAGGTTACATTGTGCCTACGTTGGGCAGAGGTTTGTGTGCTGGGTTATTGCCTGATGATCTTCCTTGATTTTTGGGGTCGGCAGGTAGCCTAGAGGTTAGAACATTGGACCAGTATCCGAAAGGTTGCTGGATTGAATCCCCGAGCTGACAAGAGTAAAAATCTGTCGTTCTGCCCCTGAACAAGGCAGTTAACCACTGTTCCTAGGCTGTCATTGTAAATAAGAATTTGTTCTTAACTGACTTGCCTAGACTGTGGAGTTTTTCAGGATAAAAAAATGAACAGAAAGGAGCTAAGCACAGCCAAAGTCATAGAGGACAACCTGATTCAGTCTGCTTTCCACCAGACACTGGGAGATGACTTCACCTTTCAGCTGGACAACAACCTAAAACACACATCTACACTGAGGTTCTATACCAAGACGACATTGAATGTTCCTGAGGGGACTAGTTACAGGTTTGACTTGAAAATATATGGCAAGACTTGAAAGTGTCCATCTAGCATTGATCAACAACCAACTTGACAGAGCTTGGAGAATTTTGAAAAAAGAATAATGGGCAAATATCCAATCCAAGGCTCTTAAGACTTACCCAAAAAGACCTGCGGCTGTAATCGCTGCCAAAGGTGATTGTAACGTATGTTTTTTTCGATGTGCTACAGGCCAGAACAAGCCTGTTTGACATGTTGTTTTGCATATGGATGTGGATTCATCTGGATCATAACAGTCTTCTAGGGTTGTGATGACAGAGGCTGTGGTCATAGAGCTGTGTGGTCTTCAGTGTGCTGGGAACATGGTCAATTAAAGACCTGTTGTGACGTTAACTCATTTATTTATTCATCACTTTGTTCATCTTACCAGGTTGGTGGTTTACTGCAAACTAATGATATTGTCTTATATTGGTTTATCTTGTCAGAGAACACACTGCAGGTTTGATATAACAGTTACACCAGGTTGTCTGGACCAGAACACACTGCAGGCCTGATATAAAATGGCGCTACAAGATGGCGTAGCAGTCAGACGTCTTTGTCTTGTCTCGTCCCATGTATATATATTTTTATATATTTTTCTTCACATTAAAAAAAATATTTTTCCTAAACCTCAACTTCAAAATACTCTCCCGCAACCCACCTCACCCAATGTGGTGTGGATCTGTTTTTTTCTAAAGTATTTCTATTTACCTCCGAACTGGAATACCTCAACTGAAGCTAGCTAACTAGCTACCAGCTATCAGTCAGTTAACCACTGCTAGCGGTCATCAGCTAACCTTTAGCTCGGAAAGCTCTCGCCATTTCGTACAACACGTTTCAAACCAGAGCATACCAGACCTATTTTTCTCTCCATATCTCCGGATTCCTGCCGCAAACTCTGAACCTTTTCATCTGGATCATCGCAGCTAGCTAACCGCAACCCGGGTTGACTACTCCTGGCTAACATTTCCGTCCCGGAGCTAGCACCAACTAGCCTGGAGCTAGGCCATGCTAGACCCATCTCCCGGCTAGGGCTCCTGGGCTACTCCTGAAGCCCACTCCTCGGCTACAATATCCGGACCCCTTCTACTGCCGGTATGGGGCACGGAACCCCGCCGATCCTTCACGACTGGAATACCGACATAATCTGCCCAAGGATCCCAACAGGCCCCTCAGGCGTGACGTCCCCTGAAGGCCCATTCTACTAACCGCGGCCTGCTAGCTATCTAGAGCATATTGGACTGTTAGCTGATCCATCGGCCAGTTTCTTGGACCACTATACCCATTTTGCCAATTGGACTTGGACCCCTCTGCTACTTGGAACCCTACTAATTCCACGACTGGTCTATCGACATCACCGCACGAGGAGGAGAAAACAGACTTTCCCCCATCGCGACGTCCCTCTAAGGCCCTTATGCTAGCTTGCTAGCCCCAGCCTGCTAACTGCTAGCTTGCTAGCCCTGGCCTGCTAACTGTCTGAATCGCCGTGTCCCCAGCCAGCCCAACCACTCACTGGACCCATACGATCACTTGGCTACGCATGCCTCTCCCTAATATCAATATGCCTTGTCCATTACTGTCCTGGTTAGTGATTACTGTCTTATTTCACTGTAGAGCCTCTAGCCCTGCTCAATATGCCTTAACCAACCATGTTGTTCCACCTCCCACATGTGATGACATCACCTGGTTTAAACGTCTCTAGAGACTATATCTCTCTCATCATTACTCAATGCCTAGGTTTACCTCCAATGTACTCTCTTCCTACCATAACTTTGTCTGTACATTATGCCTTGAATCTATGCTATCGTGCCCAGAAACCTGCTCCCTTTTCTCTCTGTTCCAAACATGCTAGACGGTCAGTTCTTATAGCCTTTAGCCGTACCCTTATCCTACTTCTCATCTGTTCCTCTGGTGATGTAGAGGTTAATCCAGGACCTGCAGTGCCTAGCTCCACTCCTACTCCCCAGGTGCTCTCATTTGTTGACTTCTGTAACCGTAAAAGCATTGGTTTCATGCATGTTGACATTAGAAGCCTACTCCCTAAGTTTGCTTTATTCACTGCTTTAGCACATTCTGCCAACCCGGATGTCTTAGCCGTGTCTGAATCCTGTCTTAGGAAAACCACCAAAAACCCTGAAATTTCTATCCCTAACTATACAATTTTCCGCTAAGATAGAACTGCCAAAGGGGGCGGTGTTGCAATCTACTGCAAAGATAGCCTGCAGAGTTCTGTCTTACTATCCAGGTCTGTACCAAAACAATTCGAGCTTCTACTTCTGAAAATTCACCTTTCCAGAAACAAGTCTCTCACCGTTGTCGCTTGCTATAGACCACCCTCTACCCCCAGCTGTGCCCTGGACACCATATGTGAATTGATTGCACCCCATCTATCTTCTGAGCTCATGCTGCTAGGTGACCTAAACTGGGACACGCTTAACACCCCGTCAATCCTACAATCTAAGCTTGATGCCCTCAATCTCACACAAATTTATGAACCTACCAGGTACAACCGCAAATCCGTAAACACGGGCACCCTCATAGATATCATCCTAACTAACTCGCCCTCCAAATACACCTCTGCTGTTTTCAGACAAGATCTCAGCAATCACTGCCTCATTGCCTGCATCCGTAATGGGTCTGCGGTCAAACGACCACCCCTCATCACTGCCAAACGCTCCCAAAAACACTTCAGCGAACAGGCCTTTCTAATCGACCTGGCCGGGGTATCCTGGAATGACATTGACATCATTTCGTCAGTAGAGGATGCCTGGTTATTCTTTAAAAGTGCCTTCCTCACCATCTTAAATAAGCATGCTCCATTCAACAAATGTAGAACCAGGAATAGATATAGCCCTTGGTTCACTCCAGACCTGTCTGCCCTTGACCAGCACAAAAACATCCTGTGATATGCAACTTTTCAGGGAAGTTAGGAACCAATATACACAGGCAGTTAGGAAAGCTAAGGCTAGCTTTTTCAAACAGAAATTTTCATCCTGTAGTACAAACTCCAAAAAGTTCTGGGACACTGTAAAGTCCATGGAGAATAAGAGCACCTCCTCCCAGCTTCCCACTGCACTGAGGCTAGGAAACACTGTCACTATCGATAAATCCACAATAATTGAGAATTTCAAGAAGCATTTTTTTATGGCTGGCCATGCTTTCCACCTGGCTACCCCTACCCCGGTCAACAGCCCTGCGCTCCCCACAGCAACTTGCCCAAACCTCCCCCACTTCTCCTTCACCCAAATCCAGATAGCTGATGTTCTGAAAGAGCTGCAAAATCTGGACCCGTACAAATCAGCCGGGCTAGAAAATCTGGACCCTCTCTTTCTAAAATTATCTGCCGAAATTGTTGCAACCCCTATTACTAGCCTGTTCAACCTCTCTTTCGTATTGTCTGAGATTCCCATAGATTGGAAAGCTGCCGTGGTCACCCCCCTCTTCAAAGGGGGAGACACTCTAGACCCAAACTGCTACAGACCTATATCTATTCTACCCTGCCTTTCTAAGGTCTTTGAAAGCCAAGTTAACAAACAGATTACTGACCATTTTGAATCCCACCGTACCTTCTCCGCTATGCAATCTGGTTTCAGAGCTGGTCATGGGTACACCTCAGCCACGTTCAAGGTCCTAAACGATATCATAACCGCCATCGATAAGAGACATTACTGTGCAGCCGTATTCATCGACCTGGCTAAGGCTTTCGACTCTGTCAATCACAACATTGGCAGACTCAATAGCCTTGGTTTCTCAAATGATTGCCTCGCTTGGTTCAACAACTACTTCTCTGATAGAGTTCACTATGTCAAATCGGTGGGCCTGTTGTCCGGACCTCTGGCAGTCTCTATGGGGGTGCCACAGGGTTCAATTCTCGAGTTGACTCTCTTCTCTGTATACATCAATGATGTTGCTCTTGCTGCTGGTGATTCTCTGATACACCTCTACGCAGACGACACCATTCTGTATACCTCTGGCCCTTCGTTGGACACTGTGTTAACTAACCTCCAGATGAGCTTCAATGCCATACAACTCTCCTTCCGTGGCCTCCAACTGTTCTTAAATGCAAGTAAAACTAAATACATGCTCTTGAACCAATCGCTGCCCGCACCTGCCCGCCCGTCCAGCATCACTACTCTGGACGGTTCTGACTTAGAATATGTGGACAACTACAAATACCTAGGTGTCTGGTTAGACTGTAAACTCTCCTTCCAGACTCACATTAAACATCTCCAATCCAAAATTAAATCTAGAATCGGCTTCCTATTTGCAACATCCTTCACTCATGCTGCCAAACATACCTTTGTAAAACTGACCATCCTACCAATCCTCGACTTCGGCGATGTCATTTACAAAATAGCCTCCTACACTCCACTCAACAAATTGGATGCAGTCTATCACAGTGCCATCCGTTTTGTCACCAAAGCCCCATATACTACCCACCACTGCGACCTGTATGCTCTCGTTGGCTGGCCCTCGCTTCATACTCGTCGCCCACTGGCTCCAGGTCATCTACAAGTCTCTGCTAGGTAAAGCCCCGCCTTATCTCAGCTCACTGGTCACCATAGCAGCACCCACCTGTAGCACGCGCTCCAGCTGGTATATCTCACTGGTCACCCCCAAAGCCAATTCTTCCTTTGGCCGCCTCTCCTTCCAGTTCTCTGCTGCCAATGACTGGAACGAACTGCAAAAATCTCCGAAGCTGGAGACTCTTACCTCCCTCACTATCTTTAAGCACCAGCTGTCAGAGCAGCTCACAGATCACTGCACCTGTACATCTGTAAATAGCCCATCCAATCTACCTCATCCCCATACTGTATGTATTTATTTATCTATCTTGCGCCTTTGCACCCCAGAATCTCAACTTGCACATTCATCCTCTGCACATCCTACCATTCCAGTGTTTAATTGCTATATAGTAATTACTTTGCCACCATGGCTTATTTATTGCCTTACCTCTCTTATCCTACCTCATTTGCACATGCTGTATATAGATTTTCCTACTGTATTATTGATTGTATGTTTGTTTATTCCATGTGTTGTTGTATGTGTCAAATGCTTTGCTTTATCTTAGCCAGGTTGCAGTTGCAAATGAGAACTTGTTCTCAACTAGCCTACCTGGTTAAATAAAGGCGAAAAAAAAGACAGGTACACCAGGTTGTCTGGCCCAGAACACACTGCAGGCCTGATATAACAGTTACACCAGGTTGTCTGGACCAGAACACACTGCAGGTCTGTTATAACAGTTACACCAGGTTGTCTGGACCAGAACACACTGCAGGTCTGATATAACAGTTACACCAGGTTGTCTGGACCAGAACACACTGCAGGTCTGATATAACAGTTACACCAGGTTGTCTGGACCAGAAGACACTGCAGGCCTGATATAACAGTTACACCAGGTTGTCTGGACCAGAACACACTGCAGGCCTGTTATAACAGTTACACCAGGCCGTTCTTCTCCACGTCTCTTTTGGACGTCCTGGATTTCTCTTCCCATCCTGTGTACTGTGTATTAATTGCAGGCTGTGTTTTGGTGATAGTCTGCATACTATATGTCCCATCCATTGCCATCTTTTGTTCTTCACCATCAAGGTCAAGGGTGTTGTGTCTGTCTCAAATTAAACGTCCCCTCAAACAGATCTTTATTCATCCATTGTCAGTGGAAATGTGTATATTTCCTGCCACAGACAGTACCCAACCCTCTGAAACACTGTTCACGTAACAGGCAATTAAACAATTAAGATATATTTCATCTGAAAATGTTTATTGAAAACATAAATACATTTGCCCAATAAGCACTTGTTGTCTTTAAAAGACAGTGTTACAGTTGTTGTTTAGCTAAAATGGTTCTATGTAGATCTTTTAGGGGTCTCGTATATTAAGAATGCAATAAAACCCCTTTAAGTTGTATCTATATATTATTTTCTAAGAGTATAGTGAGTGACATTGTGTGCATTGAGTGTTGACTTATTTGATGACCTGGAGCGAGTTTGCATAGGTTTTCTGAAGAATCAATTTACATCATGTTTTTGTACCAAGATTAGCCAAAATCATGTGTTCTTAGGGAAATGCTTAGGGGGTTGGGGTAATGGAAATGACCTGGACAGGTAGGATAAAAGACGTAACAGCAGAGAGGCAACTCATTCTCTGGACCACATCGCAGTCTGCTTCTACCAACTCCAGAATCTCCAGGTTAGTTGAACTTTATTATTATTGTTGTCCTAGGAGGAAGGGTTTTCTAGACAATGTGTGTCTGCTTCTGCTTTGCTTGTTCTTTGGAGTCTGGAATGCCCAGGTTACTGTAAAATGTCTTTGTGACAAATGCTGATGTAAAAAAAGGATTTAGAAATTAATTGATTAATTGATTGGTTGGTTAATTGATTGACTTATTGTCCAACCTGGACGGGGGTGTTTTTTGTGTAGGAAAGGATGAGGCACCAGGGTGTGTTAGTGCTGGTCACTCTGCTGGGTTTCCTGTTGGCAAACCAGCTCAACCAGGTTAACGCTAAGGAAGGTATGTCTAGTGTGTGTGTGTTTGTATGTTGTGTGTGTAAATTTTTTCTTACCTTATCAGGACCACAATCTCCTGACAAGTCACTAGAATGTCCTGACAAGTCACTAGAATGTCCGGACAAGCCACTAGAATATCCCGACAAGCCACTAGAATGTCCCGACAAGCCACTAGTGTCCCGACAAGCCACTAGAATATCCCGACAAGCCACTAGAATATCCCGACAAGCCACTAGAATATCCCGACAAGCCACTAGAATATCCCGACAAGCCACTAGAATATCCCGACAAGCCACTAGTGTCCCGACAAGCCACTAGAATATCCCGACAAGCCACTAGAATGTCCCGACAAGCCACTAGAATGTCCCGACAAGCCACTAGAATATCCCGACAAGCCACTAGAATATCCCGACAAGCCACTAGAATATCCCGACAAGCCACTAGAATGTCCCGACAAGCCACTAGAATGTCCCGACAAGCCACTAGTGTCCCGACAAGCCACTAGTGTCCCGACAAGCCACTAGAATGTCCCGACAAATCACTAGAATGTCCCGACAAGTCACTAGAATGTCCTGACAAGGTAGGAGAACAAGAAAAATGTTGAAACGTCAGGACGTTTGTCATGTCCTGAATTAGTTTAAATGCTATTTTAGGTTTAAGGGTTAGGTTTAGGGTTTGAGGTTAAGGTTAGAGTTGGGGTTAAGATTAAGGTTAGGGTTAAAGTCAGGGTAAGGTTATGGGGGTCAGGGTTAGGTTTAGGCTTAGGAAAAATAAGATTTTGAATGGGAATACATTTGTACTCCACAAAAAGTCCTGAAAATGCACGAAAACAAAGCTGTTTGTGTGTTTAAAAGAGAAAGGTGTTTTTGAGTATGTAAAAGATGCATCGTTTTAATACAGTTCAATAAATTGTACTGCATGTCCTCTCTGACAGATGTGGCTGTCAGTGGGCCCCGAAAACTGGATTCTGCAGAGATTGATCCTATTGCTGACAAGCAGGGTAAGTGTGTATGTTTCTCTTGGTTTTCTATCTATCTATCTATCTATCTATCTATCTATCTATCTATCTATCTATCTATCTATCTATCTATCTATCTATCTATCTATCTATCTATCTATCTATCTATCTATCTATCTATCTATCTATCTATCTATCTATCTATCTATCTATCTATCTATCTATCTATTCAAGGGGCTTTATTGACATGGGAAACATGTGTTAACATTGCCAAAGCAAGTGAGGTAGATAATATACAAAAGTGAAGTAAACAATAAAAATTAACAGTAAACATTACACTTACAGAAGTTTCAAAACAATAAAGACATTACAAATGTCATATTATATATATATACAGTGTTGTAACAATGTACAAATGGTTAAAGTACACAATGGAAAATAAATAAGCATAAATATGGGTTGTATTTACAATGGTGTTTGTTCTTCACTGGTTGCCCTTTTCTTGTGGCAACAGGTCACAAATCTTGCTGCTGTGACGGCACACTGTGGAATTTCACCCAGTAGATATGGGAGTTTATCAAATTTGGATTTGTTTTCGAATTCTTTGTGGATCTGTGTAATCTGAGGGAAATATGTCTCTCTAATATGGTCATACATTGGGCAGGAGGTTAGGAAGTGCAGCTCAGTTTCCACCTCATTTTGTGGGCAGTGAGCACATAGCCTGTCTTCTCTTGAGAGCCATGTCTGCCTACGGCGGCCTTTCTCAATAGCAAGGCTATGCTCACTGAGTCTGTATGTATCTATCTATCTATCTATCTATCTATCTATCTATCTATCTATCTATCTATCTATCTATCTATCTATCTATCTATCTATCTATCTATCTATCTATCTATCTATCTATCTATCTATCTATCTATCTATCTATCTATCTATCTATCTATCTATCTATTCAAGGGGCTTTATTGACATGGGAAACATGTGTTAACATTGCCAAAGCAAGTGAGGTAGATAATATACAAAAGTGAAGTAAACAATAAAAATTAACAGTAAACATTACACTTACAGAAGTTTCAAAACAATAAAGACATTACAAATGTCATATTATATATATATACAGTGTTGTAACAATGTACAAATGGTTAAAGTACACAATGGAAAATAAATAAGCATAAATATGGGTTGTATTTACAATGGTGTTTGTTCTTCACTGGTTGCCCTTTTCTTGTGGCAACAGGTCACAAATCTTGCTGCTGTGATGGCACACTGTGGAATTTCACCCAGTAGATATGGGAGTTTATCAAATTTGGATTTGTTTTCGAATTCTTTGTGGATCTGTGTAATCTGAGGGAAATATGTCTCTCTAATATGGTCATACATTGGGCAGGAGGTTAGGAAGTGCAGCTCAGTTTCCACCTCATTTTGTGGGCAGTGAGCACATAGCCTGTCTTCTCTTGAGAGCCATGTCTGCCTACGGCGGCCTTTCTCAATAGCAAGGCTATGCTCACTGAGTCTGTATGTATCTATCTATCTATCTATCTATCTATCTATCTATCTATCTATCTATCTATCTATCTATCTATCTATCTATCTATCTATCTATCTATCTATCTATCTATCTATCTATCTATCTATCTATCTATCTATCTATCTATCTATCTATCTACAAATAATAATGAAAGTAGACACTTGTGTTTCATTTAATAACTTTTGTTTAATCTTTCTCTGAAAAGACTCTTTGCCTCAAGAAGAACCAGAGGCTCAAAATGACGGTAAGTGAATCTCTCTACAACATAGTACATTGATACTAACTTTACTACTACCAGTAATGATAATAATGTAGCTTGCTGAGCAGTCAATACCTAGCTGGAACTAGTGTGTACATGTCCTGCCACACTCCCAGATAATGATGTCTCTTATACTATGTACAGTATGACAGCTGATATTGAAAGTAGACACTTGTGTTTCATTTTTAATAACTTTTGTTGAATCTTTCTCTGAAAAGACTCTTTGCCCCAAGAAGAACTAGAGGCTCAAAATGACGGTAAATTAATCTCTCTACAACATAGTACATTGATACTAACTTTACTACTACCAGTAATGATAATAATGTAGCTTGCTGAGCAGTCAATACCTAGCTGGAACTAGTGTGTACATGTCCTGACACACTCCCAGATAATGATGTCTCTTATACTATGTACAGTATGACAGCTGATATTGATATGAATATTTCATATGTACAGAGGCAGCTGCAGTAGGATTACTGCAGGAGATGCAGGGGACACCCAAATCAGAGAAGTTGCAAAATCTGTTTTGGGGATGGCGTTACAGATTTCGCAGGATTTACTGGAATCTCAGACGTTTCAACCAGCGGCTGATCAGGCGTCTCCGACGTCTCCGACGTCTCAGACGTATCATGGGTCGTAGATGGAGGCTCTATCCGCATTGTGGATAAGCACCTGTAAGTCCTACTCTTTCTTTGAGAGGTGAGATGTCTGTGTGACCTGGATATCTGAAAGTAAAGTAATGTCATAAAGTCAGGAGGGAGGGTAAATACATCACATCCTGGACATCTGAAAGTAAAGTCATGTATTTACCTTCCCTCCTGACTTTATGACATCACATCCTGGACATCTGATCTGCATCCACCACCTGGGTTCTTTAATCCTGCCTCCACTGATACAACAACCAATTAGAAACAAGTGTTTGTACAAATTAGTATTATAGCATTATCAAAAGTTACAGTAATATATATATGTGTGTGTGTGTTGCCATAAGGTATTGAGGATCCTCTCCTGTCTCCATATTGAATGGACCACTATGGAACTCACACGTCACCTGACATCACCTGCCATTATTACCAACGGACGCAGATCTGCACATCACAATATATCCATCCATTGTACCGTCCATATCTTCTGAATGTACCGTCCATATCTTCTGAATGTACCGTCCATATCTTCTGAATGTACCGTCCATATCTTCTGAATGTACCGTCCATATCTTCTGAATGTACCGTCCATATCTTCTGAATGTACCGTCCATATCTTCTGAATGTACCGTCCATATCTTCTGAATGTACCGTCCATATCTTCTGAATGTACCATCCATATCTTCTGAATGTACCATCCATATCTTCTGAATGTACCATCCATATCTTCTGAATGTACCGTCCATATCTTCTGAATGTACCGTCCATATCTTCTGAATGTACCGTCCATATCTTCTGAATGTACATCAGTATTAATGATGTGCTTGATAAATGATGACGATGTGAATTCATGGTGGAAACGTTGTATGGCTCACCAGTTTAACTGTAATCCTTCAATAAACCTATATTAAGCATCATACATTTGTTAGCTGTGATTTTAAAATCTGCCAAATATGTTAAAACCTCCCTCTCTTTCCTTGTCTGATTGGCTGTTCAGGGGTTGTAGAAGCCTCCCTCTCTTTGCTCATCTGATTGACAGATCAGTAGTTGTCATCATGTTGCTAGGTAGAGTAGGGTGATATGCTAGTTTACACACTCTGAATGTGTCCTAAATGGCACTCTATTCTGTCCAGAACCCCGTGGTCTCTGGTCTAAAGTAATGCACTGCATAGAGAATGTGGTACCATTTGGAATGCAGTCTATCATGTACTTCCTGCTGACTTTATAGATCAAAGGTCACATTGGGGGATCTAGACACTGAGCAACAGGAAGATTAAAGGTCACATTAGGGGAACTAGACACTGGCCAACAGAAAACATTTCACTATCTCTGCTCTGACTCTACCTTGTGGACATGAATTGTAGTTACATCTTTGGTTTCCGGGATTCATCCGATGACTTAATTAATAAACTTTCACTTTCAAGTTAAAATCCTTAGTTGCTACATACAGTTTTGGACTTATAAATGAATGTTATATCCATTGATTCTCCAATAAAATAACTTACAAATGCATCATGAGCAGTCTGAGAACCTGAGCACTCTGGAACAGGTTTTCATCAAGGATCTCTCTGTACTTTGCTCTGTTCACCTTTCCCTCGATCCTGACTAGTCTCTCAGTCCCTGCCACTGAAAAACATCCCCACAGCATGATGCTGCCACCACCATGCTTCATCATAGGGATGGTGCATGTTTCCTCCAGAGCGCTCAGGACCTCAGACTGGTGTGAAGGTTCACCTTCCAACAGGACAACGACCCTAAACACTCAGGCAAGACAACGCAGGTGTGGCTTCGGGACAAATCTCTGAATGTCCTTGAGTGGCCCAGCCAGAGACCAGACTTTAACCTGATTGAGCATCTCTGGAGAGACCGGAAATAGCTGTGCCACAACGCTCCCCATCCAACCTGACAGAGCTTGAGAGAATCTGCAGAGAAGATTGGGACAAACTCCCCAAATACAGGTGTGCCAAGCTTGTAGCGTCATGCCCAAGAAGACTCAAGGCTGTAATCACTGCCAAAGGTGCTTCAACAAAGTACTGAGTAAAGGGTCTGAATACCTATGTAAATGTGATATTTGAGTTTTTGTATATTTTTCAACAATTTCCTGTTTTTGCTTTGTCATTATGGGGTATTGTGATGTCATTATGGGGTATTGTGATGTCATTATGGGGTATTGTGAAAAGGAAAATTCAAGATATATATTTCCACTGAGCTGCGCTTCGATAGATGGGTCGAAGATGGAAGCCTGGTTTGCCCAGCAGAGATCGCCATTGACCTTTGAAGAATCTATCTGGTCGTAATGTTGTCGAGCGGATACGTTATAGCCTGTCGTTGTTATTAGGAGATTGTCTGTCCTACTCCACGTACGTTTACAGCTGCAGCTGATACATCCTAGAAGTCGAGTTATCACTTCTTCTTTAGTCAATAAGAGTTCAAAGTTCATACCATTTTGCCATAATTAGCTCGTGCTGAATTCTGGCTAGTCTAGTAGAAATTCATCCTTCCAGCGTAGTGATCGTCACCTCCACGTGATCTGGTCTCATGTACATTTCGTTATGTAGAGTGGATATTCAATCATTCGCAACCACAGCTCACTCTGGGGTTTGCTTAGTCTGATGTGAATTGGGTCACGGGGGCTTTATACTGGGGAAGAGAAGGGCATGTTTCATCCCTCTCCAACCAATGTCTGTTCAGTTGGGCGTGGCCACCGAGTAAGCATAAAATGACTTATGAAAACAATTCTCTCATTTAGAAAGATAAAATTACATTTAATATTTTCACAAATAGTTTCATATTTAAACATTTAAATTGCATAACAATTCCATGTGAATCTGATGACTAGAATGTGTAGACTTTCCAAGATATAATTTATGCCGTCCTATCATCAGTAATAATGTCTCAGAAGACAACTGATCTGACATCATATTCTTTAAGTAACAACGGACACTTTCAACTGGTTGGATTACAGAAATATTGTTCCATTCCCCAACCTTTTGATGTTACCATACTGTCTCTATGTTAAAAAAGGCTTTCCAAGAGTCTATTCTGTAGAGTAGAGAGAGAAAAGGGGAAAAGGTATTTATGGTGGGGGGGGGGGGGGGGGGGTCATAAACCTCACCCAACAGGTTAACGTCATGACACATGTTTTAGATCTGCAATGGCACACCTGTAAGAACCCTCTTCGTGCTGTGTCCAGGACGGTTGCAGAGTATGTCCTGCTCCAGCTTGCTTTGGATAAAGGGGAGACTGGCACTCCTACTTTGATATTCACTGGTTAACCTGTCCTTACACCTTTTGGTCCTGCTGTGTGTGTATGTGCATGCGTGCAGGACTGTTGCAGAGTACTGCCCCAAGCTCCAGTCTCTGAAGGTGAACCACTGTCACAACGTGACTGAGTCCAGCCTGGACCCCCTGCGGAAGAGGAACGTTGAGATTGACGTGGAGCCACCACTACAGAGGGCCCTTGTGCTGCTGCAGGTATGAGGGCGAAGGACACACTCATGTACAATTATTACTGTCATTTATAACACAACAATTAGTGTATTTGAATAATCACATATCACCCCCCAGTTTTAACACTTAACATCCGGGACCCTATACATTTAATGTGAATGGCTGAACACACAGCGTCTTGTATTGTTTCACTGAGGCATTGATGAAAGCAATTGTACTGTAAGGACCATACAAAACAAAATGTCCATCTGAAAGGATATGAAGTATCATCTATAATGTATTGTTGTTCTCTGTCTATTTCCCTGGTGATACTGCAGGATGTGGTGGGGTTCGCTCCCTTCATCAACCTCCAGATCTAGGCTAAAGTACATCTGTATTACTCATCCAACCAACTGGAAACAGGTAGGCTAGCTAGGCTAAGGAACATCTGTATTACTCATCCAACCAACTGGAAACAGGTAGGCTAGCTAGGCTAAAGTACATCTGTATTACTCATCCAACCAACTGAAAACAGGTAGGCTAGCTAGGCTAAATGACATCTGTATTACTCATCCAACCAACTGGAAACAGGTAGGCTAGCTAGGCTAAGGAACATCTGTATTACTCATCCAACCAACTGGAAACAGGTAGGCTAGCTAGGCTAAAGTACATCTGTATTACTCATCCAACCAACTGGAAACAGGTAGGCTAGCTAGGCTAAGGAACATCTGTATTACTCATCCAACCAACTGGAAACAGGTAGGCTAGCTAGGCTAAAGTACATCTGTATTACTCATCCAACCAACTGGAAACAGGTAGGCTAGCTAGGCTAAAATATATATGTATTACTCCTCCAACCAACTGAAAACAGGTAGGCTAGCTAGGCTAAGGAACATCTGTAAAACTCATCCAACCAACTGGAAACAGGTAGGCTAGCTAGGCTAAATGACATCTGTATTACTCATCCAACCAACTGGAAACAGGTAGGCTAGCTAGGCTAAAATAGATCTGTATTACTCCTCCTTCCAACCAACTGGAAACAGGTAGGCTAGCTAGGCTAAAGGACATCTGTATTACTCCTCCTTCCAACCAACTGGAAACAGGTAGGCTAGCTAGGCTAAAATACATCTGTATTACTCCTCCTTCCAACTGGAAACAGGTAGGCTAGCTAGGCTAAAATACATCTGTATTACTCCTCCTTCCAACTGGAAACAGGTAGGCTAGCTAGGCTAAATGACATCTGTATTACTCCTCCTTCCAACTGGAAACAGGTAGGCTAGCTAGGCTAAATGACATCTGTATTACTCATCCAACTAACTGGAAACAGGTAGGCTAGCTAGGCTAAATTACATCTGTATTACTCCTCTTTCTAACTGGAAACAGGTAGGCTAGCTAGGCTAAAATACATCTGTATTACTCCTCCTTCCAACTGGAAACAGGTAGGCTAGCTCGCTAGCTGACGCTTCTCAGAATCAGCTAAATATTTGAATATTTTTGCTCTAAATACCTGTTTAGCTGTGTTCCTATTTATTCATTCAGTATGAATGTTATGTAACTACAAATCTCCTGAAGTGTGCACTTGTTCACCACTCCCCATATATAAAGTATTGGATAGGTGTAGGTACGGGCTAGACAGTTTCCACAATGTTTATTATACCAGTAATTACCAGTAAATGCAGTGCATACTTAGGGACAAAGGACAGAATATTGGACTCTACTTTAATGTTCTGCAGTCTATGTAACCAGCGGTATTGTTTTTTTGCAGGTTTTCCTCCACTAGGAGAATGACCTGTTTCAATTGAAACACACCCTGTGTGCTGGGACGTCAATTAAGCAATTCAAGGACAAACAAAAACGGATGTATATGGGAAATATATTGTAGAACTTGTCTCTTATTTATTACAGTGATGTTGCAGATTATAATTATGCACTTAGGAAAAGACTGAAGGAAGCCATGCACTTTTCAGTAACGCTGTCATGAGTCCAAAAGATTCCTGCAGTATTTATTTGTATTTCATCACACCCTAACAACACTTTAGATGTTCTTGTGATCTATAGCTTTAGAAAAGGACCAGTCCAACCAAAGGAGAAGACGTAACTATAAGAGCATATTGTTGAGTTTTTGTGTGTTTATTGACATGTTACTCTGCTAAATGTATGATACATACACCTCTAAATGTTTCATTCAGATTAGCTAGGTGAACTTTTTATATATTAGGTAGGTACACTTTTTATATTACGTAAATAAACGTTTTATATTGTGTGTTTGCATTGACCTTACATTGACTGAAACTATGCTCTTACAATATCCGTTTTAATGGTAGTTGAGCTGATCAGTTCAGGCCTGGCCCACCATTTTGTTAAAATGTCATTTTAAAATGTTGTAAGAATCTGGATACCATGATCTTGAAATCCTCCTTTTGTCTGTTTACTTCAGGAAATCTGGTTTTCCATTTGAACGTCTGAAAACATGTAGGACTAGTTGTAAAACCACATTAGTTCAATAAGCTTTCTCATATGGTAGGCTATGAAGAAGGACACATTTCTGTTTGTTTTTTCAATAGTCACATATTACAATCCCAGTTTTACATCTTGGAAGAAACATGAGAAGAACTTGCAGTGTAAAGTACATTTTAATGTGATTGGCTGATCACCCCACATTGTATTGTTTCACTGAGGAGTTGCAGTATTGAAAACGGTTGTATTCTATGTGTAATGAGGACCATCCAATCATGTCTATCTGAGAATATAAAGTTCTATCTATAACCTATGAGCTTTGTCTTGCTATCGTACTACATTATCTCTGGGTGGCAGTTGGAAGGAACAGGACTTCTCTTTGTGTAGACATAACATTACAACCAGAAGGAATGTTCTCTTCCTGTAACAAACATATGCCTGTACATGTGCACGTCGGTGAACTTCAAGTGAAATGGTTTGAAAACGTACTTCAATTCAGGCATGGAAGGTGCCACTGTACTACTAATTATCCCACAATGCTTCACTGCGAGTTGAGAAGTGGGTATTTTTACTGTCACAGTACTCAATCTCCTGACTGTTAATGCACCAGGCTGGGAGCAACACAGGGTCAGTATTACAGCCTTACCCTTGTAACAGTTTAGGGGTTAAATGCCTTGCTCAAGGCCACAATGGCAGTAGGGGATGGCACCAGCCCTGTGCCTGTTGTCTTTTAAATGCTGTGCTTGATTTAGCTTACCTGGTGCAATAGAATAGTCCCAAAAGTGCAAACCCCACTCACCCATCTGGCACTCCAGACAGGCTCAAGCAAACGCTCAAACAACAGGCTGAATGAAATCAACTTGAACTTTAATACTGTTGGTTCTACTACAGGAACCCTCACATGCTGACAGCTCTCTGACTAGCTGGAGGATCCAGTGTTACACCTCCTCACAGTAATATTATGCCAGTAAATATCTGAAGGCAAATGCACAAACATACAGAGATAGTCCTGAGGTAACCAAATACTGTATATGAACAATGTTGTGTATTTTGAAGTGTTCTTGTGGGTTGGCTAAGGCTTAATGCCCGAGGAGGCAGAGTAACCTATTATGCTTTTGAGAATAGAATGTTGATGCCTGGACGATGTAGAAACGATGTAGAATTGCATCATTTAAAATGTAGGCTTTTCTTAAATACGTCTGCAAGACATCTTGCCAATTAACAAACTATGTCTAAACTGCATCTTCCCAATGCGTAATGTATATAGGTTACATTGTGCCTACGTTGGGCAGAGGTTTGTGTGCTGTCTGGGATCAGGCATCAAATCAGCACGAAATGACAGGGGGAGAACATCATCATTGAAAGCACATAGAACATCATACATATTTATTGCCTGATGATCTTCCTTGATTTTTGGGGTCGGCAGGTAGCCTAGAGGTTAGAACATTGGACCAGTATCCGAAAGGTTGCTGGATTGAATCCCCGAGCTGACAATAATAAAAATCTGTCGTTCTGCCCCTGAACAAGGCAGTTACCCCACTGTTCCTAGGCTGTCGTTGTAAATAAGAATTTGTTCTTAACTGACTTGCCTAGACTGTGGAGTTTTTCAGGATAAAAAAATGAACAGAAAGGAGCTAAGCACAGCCAAAGTCATAGAGGACAACCTGATTCAGTCTGCTTTCCACCAGACACTGGGAGATGACTTCACCTTTCAGCTGGACAACAACCTAAAACACACATCTACACTGAGGTTCTATACCAAGACGACATTGAATGTTCCTGAGGGGACTAGTTACAGGTTTGACTTGAAAATATATGGCAAGACTTGAAAGTGTCCATCTAGCATTGATCAACAACCAACTTGACAGAGCTTGGAGAATTTTGAAAAAAGAATAATGGGCAAATATCCAATCCAAGGCTCTTAAGACTTACCCCAAAAGACCTGCGACTGTAATCGCTGCCAAAGGTGATTGTAACGTATGTTTTTTCGATGTGCTACAGGCCAGAACAAGCCTGTTTGACATGTTGTTTTGCATATGGATGTGGATTCATCTGGATCATAACAGTCTTCTAGGGTTGTGATGACAGAGGCTGTGGTCATAGAGCTGTGTGGTCTTCAGTGTGCTGGGAACATGGTCAATTAAAGACCTGTTGTGACGTTAACTCATTTATTTATTCATCACTTTGTTCATCTTACCAGGTTGGTGGTTTACTGCAAACTAATGATATTGTCTTATATTGGTTTATCTTGTCAGAGAACACACTGCAGGTTTGATATAACAGTTACACCAGGTTGTCTGGACCAGAACACACTGCAGGCCTGATATAAAATGGCGCTACAAGATGGCGTAGCAGTCAGACGTCTTTGTCTTGTCTCGTCCCATGTATATATATTTTTATATATTTTTCTTCACATTAAAAAAAATATTTTTCCTAAACCTCAACTTCAAAATACTCTCCCGCAACCCACCTCACCCAATGTGGTGTGGATCTGTTTTTTTCTAAAGTATTTCTATTTACCTCCGAACTGGAATACCTCAACTGAAGCTAGCTAGCTAACTAGCTACCAGCTATCAGTCAGTTAACCACTGCTAGCGGTCATCAGCTAACCTTTAGCTCGGAAAGCTCTCGCCATTTCGTACAACACGTTTCAAACCAGAGCATACCAGACCTATTTTTCTCTCCATATCTCCGGATTCCTACCGCAAACTCTGAACTTTTTCATCTGGATCATCACAGCTAGCTAACCGCAACCCGGGTTGACTACTCCTGGCTAATGTTTCCGTCCCGGAGCTAGCACCAACTAGCCTGGAGCTAGCACCAACTAGCCTGGAGCTAGCCCATGCTAGACCCATCTCCCGGCTAGGGCTCCTGGGCTACTCCTGAAGCCCACTCCTTGGCTACAATATCCGGACCCCGATCCTTCACGACTGGAATACCGACATAATCTGCCCAAGGATCCCAACAGGCCCCTCAGGCGCGACGTCCCCTGAAGGCCCATTCTGCTAACCGCGGCCTGCTAGCTATCTAGAGCATATTGGACTGTTAGCTGATCCATCGGCCAGTTTCTTGGACCACTATACCCATTTTGCCAATTGGACTTGGACCCCTCTGCTACTTGGAACCCTACTAATTCCACGACTGGTCTATCGACATCACCGCACGAGGAGGAGAAAACAGACTTTCCCCCATCGCAACGTCCCTCTAAGGCCCTTATGCTAGCTTGCTAGCCCCAGCCTGCTAACTGCTAGCTTGCTAGCCCTGGCCTGCTAACTGTCTGAATCGCCGTGTCCCCAGCCAGCCCAACCACTCACTGGACCCATACGATCACTTGGCTACGCATGCCTCTCCCTAATATCAATATGCCTTGTCCATTACTGTCCTGGTTAGTGATTACTGTCTTATTTCACTGTAGAGCCTCTAGCCCTGCTCAATATGCCGTAACCAACCATGTTGTTCCACCTCCCACATATGTGATGACATCACCTGGTTTAAACGTCTCTAGAGACTATATCTCTCTCATCATTACTCAATGCCTAGGTTTACCTCCAATGTACTCTCTTCCTACCATAACATTGTCTGTACATTATGCCTTGAATCTATGCTATCGTGCCCAGAAACCTGCTCCCTTTACTCTCTGTTCCAAACGTGCTAGACGGTCAGTTCTTATAGCCTTTAGCCGTACCCTTATCCGACTTCTCATCTGTTCCTCTGGTGATGTAGAGGTTAATCCAGGACCTGCAGTGCCTAGCTCCACTCCTACTCCCCAGGTGCTCTCATTTGTTGACTTCTGTAACCGTAAAAGCATTGGTTTCATGCATGTTGACATTAGAAGCCTACTCCCTAAGTTTGCTTTATTCACTGCTTTAGCACATTCTGCCAACCCGGATGTCTTAGCCGTGTCTGAATCCTGTCTTAGGAAAACCACCAAAACCCCTGAAATTTCTATCCCTAACTATACAATTTTCCGCCAAGATAGAACTGCCAAAGGGGGCGGTGTTGCAATCTACTGCAAAGATAGCCTGCAGAGTTCTGTCTTACTATCCAGGTCTGTACCAAAACAATTCGAGCTTCTACTTCTGAAAATTCACCTTTCCAGAAACAAGTCTCTCACCGTTGTCGCTTGCTATAGACCACCCTCTGCCCCCAGCTGTGCCCTGGACACCATATGTGAATTGATTGCCCCCCATCTATCTTCAGAACTCCTACTGTTAGGTGACCTAAACTGGGACATGCTTAACACCCTGGCCATCCTACAATCTAAACTAGATGCCCTCAATCTCACACAAATTATCAATGAACCTACCAGGTACAGCCCCAAATCCGTAAACACGGGCACCCTCATAGATATCATCCTAACTAACTCGCCCTCCAAATACACCTCTGCTGTTTTCAGCCAAGATCTCAGCAATCACTGCCTCATTGCCTGCATCCGTAATGGGTCTGCGGTCAAACGACCACCCCTCATCACTGCCAAACGCTCCCTAAAACACTTCAGCGAACAGGCCTTTCTAATCGACCTGGCCAGGGTATCCTGGAATGACATTGACATCATTCCGTCAGTAGAGGATGCCTGGTTATTCTTTAAAAGTGCCTTCCTCACCATCTTAAATAAGCATGCTCCATTCAACAAATGTAGAACCAGGAATAGATATAGCCCTTGGTTCACTCCAGACCTGTCTGCCCTTGACCAGCACAAAAACATCCTGTGATATGCAACTTTTCAGGGAAGTTAGGAACCAATATACACAGGCAGTTAGGAAAGCTAAGGCTAGGTTTTTCAAACAGAAATTTTCATCCTGTAGTACAAACTCCAAAAAGTTCTGGGACACTGTAAAGTCCATGGAGAATAAGAGCACCTCCTCCCAGCTGCCCACTGCACTGAGGCTAGGAAACACTGTCACTACTGATAAATCCACAATAATTGAGAATTTCAAGAAGCATTTTTTCATGGCTGGCCATGCTTTCCACCTGGCTACCCCTACCCCGGTCAACAGCCCTGCGCTCCCCACAGCAACTCGCCCAAACCTCCCCCACTTCTCCATCACCCAAATCCAGATAGCTGATGTTCTGAAAGAGCTGCAAAATCTGGACCCCTACAAATCAGCCGGGCTAGAAAATCTGGACCCTCTCTTTCTAAAATTATCTGCCGAAATTGTTGCAACCCCTATTACTAGCCTGTTCAACCTCTCTTTCGTATCGTCTG
Source organism: Salvelinus namaycush (assembly GCF_016432855.1). NCBI lineage: Eukaryota > Metazoa > Chordata > Actinopteri > Salmoniformes > Salmonidae > Salvelinus > Salvelinus namaycush. Next base: position 1,477,605 of record NC_052328.1, on the reverse strand, counting down.
AGATTCCCATAGATTGGAAAGCTGCCGTGGTCACCCCCCTCTTCAAAGGGGGAGACACTCTAGACCCAAACTGCTACAGACCTATATCTATTCTACCCTGCCTTTCTAAGGTCTTTGAAAGCCAAGTTAACAAACAGATTACTGACCATTTTGAATCCCACCGTACCTTCTCCGCTATGCAATCTGGTTACAGAGCTGGTCATGGGTACACCTCAGCCACGCTCAAGGTCCTAAACGATATCATAACCGCCATCGATAAGAGACATTACTGTGCAGCCGTATTCATCGACCTGGCTAAGGCTTTCGACTCTGTCAATCACAACATTGGCAGACTCAATAGCCTTGGTTTCTCAAATGATTGCCTCGCTTGGTTCAACAACTACTTCTCTGATAGAGTTCACTATGTCAAATCGGTGGGCCTGTTGTCCGGACCTCTGGCAGTCTCTATGGGGGTGCCACAGGGTTCAATTCTCGAGTCGACTCTCTTCTCTGTATACATCAATGATGTTGCTCTTGCTGCTGGTGATTCTCTGATACACCTCTACGCAGACGACACCATTCTGTATACCTCTGGCCCTTCGTTGGACACTGTGTTAACTAACCTCCAGATGAGCTTCAATGCTATACAACTCTCCTTCCGTGGCCTCCAACTGTTCTTAAATGCAAGTAAAACTAAATACATTCTCTTGAACCGATCGCTGCCCGCCCGTCCAGCATCACTACTCTGGACGGTTCTGACTTAGAATATGTGGACAACTACAAATACCCTAGGTGTCTGGTTAGACTGTAAACTCTCCTTCCAGACTCACATTAAACATCTCCAATCCAAAATTAAATCTAGAATCGGCTTCCTATTTGCAACATCCTTCACTCATGCTGCCAAACATACCCTTGTAAAACTGACCATCCTACCAATCCTCGACTTCGGCGATGTCATTTACAAAATAGCCTCCTACACTCCACTCAACAAATTGGATGCAGTCTATCACAGTGCCATCCGTTTTGTCACCAAAGCCCCATATACTACCCACCACTGCGACCTGTATGCTCTCGTTGGCTGGCCCTTGCTTCATACTCGTCGCCCACTGGCTCCAGGTCATCTACAAGTCTCTGCTAGGTAAAGCCCCGCCTTATCTCAGCTCACTGGTCACCATAGCAGCACCCACCTGTAGCACGCGCTCCAGCTGGTATATCTCACTGGTCACCCCCAAAGCCAATTCTTCCTTTGGCCGCCTCTCCTTCCAGTTCTCTGCTGCCAATGACTGGAACGAACTGCAAAAATCTCCGAAGCTGGAGACTCTTACCTCCCTCACTATCTTTGAGCACCAGCTGTCAGAGCACCTCACAGATCACTGCACCTGTAATTAGCTCATCTGTAAATAGCCCATCCAATCTACCTCATCCCCATACTGTATGTATTTATTTATTTATCTTGCGCCTTTGCACCCCAGAATCTCAACTTGCACATTCATCCTCTGCACATCCTACCATTCCAGTGTTTAATTGCTATATAGTAATTACTTTGCCACCATGGCTTATTTATTGCCTTACCTCTCTTATCCTACCTCATTTGCACATGCTGTATATAGATTTTCCTACTGTATTATTGATTGTATGTTTGTTTATTCCATGTGTTGTTGTATGTGTCAAATGCTTTGCTTTATCTTAGCCAGGTCGCAGTTGCAAATGAGACCTTGTTCTCAACTAGCTTACCTGGTTAAATAAAGGCGAAAAAAAAGACAGGTACACCAGGTTGTCTGGACCAGAACACACTGCAGGCCTGATATAACAGTTACACCAGGTTGTCTGGACCAGAACACACTGCAGGTCTGATATAACAGTTACACCAGGCCGTTCTTCTCCACGTCTCTTTTGGATGTCCTGGATTTGTCTTCCCATCCGGTGTACTGTGTATTAATTGCAGGCTGTGTTTTGGTGATAGTCTGCATACTATATGTCCCAGCCATTGCCATCTTTTGTTCTTCACCATCAAGGTCAAGGGTGTTGTGTCTGTCTCAAATTAAACGTCCCCTCAAACAGATCTTTATTCATCCATTGTCAGTGGAAATGTGTATATTTCCTGCCACAGACAGTACCCAACCCTCTGAAACACTGTTCACGTAACAGGCAATTAAACAATTAAGATATATTTCATCTGAAAATGTTTATTGAAAACATAAATACATTTTCCCAATAAGCACTTGTTGTCTTTAAAAGACATTGTTACAGTTGTTGTTTAGCTAAAATGGTTCTATGTAGATCTTTTAGGGGTCTCGTATATTAAGAATGCAATAAAACCCCTTTAAGTTGTATCTATATATTATTTTCTAAGAGTATAGTGAGTGACATTGTGTGCATTGAGTGTTGACTTATTTGATGACCTGGAGCGAGTTTGCATAGGTTTTCTGAAGAATCAATTTACATCATGTTTTTGTACCAAGATTAGCCAAAATCATGTGTTCTTAGGGAAATGCTTAGGGGGTTGGCGTAATGGAAATGACCTGGAGAGGTAGGATAAAAGACGTAACAGCAGAGAGGCAACTCATTCTCTGGACCACATCGCAGTCTGCTTCTACCAACTCCAGAATCTCCAGGTTAGTTGAACTTTATTATTATTGTTGTCCTAGGAGGAAGGGTTTTCTAGACAATGTGTGTCTGCTTCTGCTTTGCTTGTTCTTTGGAGTCTGGAACGCCCGGGTTACTGTAAAATGTCTTTGTGACAAACGCTGATGTAAAAAAAGGATTTAGAAATTAATTTGATTAATTGATTGGTTGATTGGTTGATTGGTTGGTTAATTGATTGACTTATTGTCCAACCTGGATGGGGGTGTTTTTTGTGTAGGAAAGGATGAGGCACCAGGGTGTGTTAGTGCTGGTCACTCTGCTGGGTTTCCTGTTGGCAAACCAGCTCAACCAGGTTAACGCTAAGGAAGGTATGTCTAGTGTGTGTGTTTGTATGTTGTGTGTGTACATTTTTTCCTACCTTATCAGGACCACAATCTCCTGACAAGTCACTAGAATGTCCTGACAAGTCACTAGAATGTCCGGACAAGTCACTAGAATGTCCGGACAAGTCACTAGAATGTCCGGACAAGTCACTAGAATGTCCGGACAAGTCACTAGAATGTCCGGACAAGTCACTAGAATGTCCGGACAAGTCACTAGAATGTCCGGACAAGCCACTAGAATGTCCCGATAAGCCACTAGAATGTCCGGACAAGCCACTAGACTGTCCGGACAAGCCACTAGACTGTCCGGACAAGTCACTAGAATGTCCGGACAAGTCACTAGAATGTCCGGACAAGTCACTAGAATGTCCGGACAAGCCACTAGAGTGTCCCGACAAGCCACTAGAATGTCCCGACAAGCCACTAGAATGTCCCGACAAGCCACTAGAATGTCCCGACAAGCCACTAGAATGTCCCGACAAGCCACTAGAATGTCCCGAAAAGCCACTAGTGTCCCGACAAGCCATTAGAATGTCCCGACAAGCCACTAGAATGTCCCGACAAGTTAGGAGAACAAGAAAAATGTTGAAACGTCAAGACTTTTGTCATGTGCTGAATTAGTTTAAATGCTATTTTAGGTTTAGGGTTTGAGGTTAAGGTTAGAGTTGGGGTTAAGATTAAGGTTAGGGTTGAAGTCAGGGTAAGGTTATGGGTCAGGGTTAGGTTTAGGCTTAGGAAAAATAAGATTTTGAATGGGAATACATTTGTACTCCACAAAAAGTCCTGAAAATGCATGAAAACAAAGCTGTTTGTGTGTTTTAAAGAGAAGGGTGTTTTTGAGTATGTAGAAGATGCATCGTTTTAATACAGTTCAATAAATTGTACTGTATGTCCTCTCTGACAGATGTGGCTGTCAGTGGGCCCAGAAAACTGGATTCTGCAGAGATTGATCCTATTGCTGAAAAGCAGGGTAAGTGTGTATGTTTCTCTTGGTTTTCTATCTATCTATCTATCTATCTATCTATCTATCTATCTATCTATCTATCTATCTATCTATCTATCTATCTATCTATCTATCTATCTATCTATCTATCTATCTATCTATCTATCTATATATCTATCTATCTATTCAAGGGGCTTTATTGACATGGGAAACATGTGTTAACATTGCCAAAGCAAGTGAGGTAGATAATATACAAAATTGAAGTAAACAATAAAAATTAACAGTAAACATTACACTTACAGAAGTTTCAAAACAATAAAGACATTACAAATGTCATATTATATATATACAGTGTTGTAACAATGTACAAATGGTTAAAGTACACAATGGAAAATAAATAAGCATAAATATGGGTTGTATTTACAATGGTGTTTGTTCTTCACTGGTTGCCCTTTTCTTGTGGCAACAGGTCACACATCTTGCTGCTGTGATGGCACACTGTGGAATTTCACCCAGTAGATATGGGAGTTTATCAAATTTGGATTTGTTTTCGAATTCTTTGTGGATCTGTGTAATCTGAGGGAAATATGTCTCTCTAATATGTTCATACATTGGGCAGGAGGTTAGGAAGTGCAGCTAAGTTTCCACCTCCACCTTCCACCTTTGTGGGCACTGAGCACATAGCCTGTCTTCTCTTGAGAGCCATGTCTGCCTACGGCGGCCTTTCTCAATAGCAAGGCTATGCTCACTGAGTCTGTATCTATCTATCTATCTATCTATCTATCTATCTATCTATCTATCTATCTATCTATCTATCTATCTATCTATCTATCTATCTATCTATCTATCTATCTATCTATCTATCTATCTATCTATCTATCTATCTATCTATCTATCTATCTATCTATCTATCTATCTATCTATCTATCTATCTATCTATCTATCTATCTATCTATCTACAAATAATAATGAAAGTAGACACTTGTGTTTCATTTTTAATAACTTTTGTTTAATCTTTCTCTGAAAAGACTCTTTGCCTCAAGAAGAACTAGAGGCTCAAAATGACAGTAAGTTAATCTCTCTACAACATAGTACATTGATACTAACTTTACTACTACCAGTAATGATAATAATGTAGCTTGCTGAGCAGTCAATACCTAGCTGGAACTAGTGTGTACATGTCCTGACACACTCCCAGATAATGATGTCTCTTATACTATGTACAGTATGACAGCTGATATTCAAAGTAGACACTTGTGTTTCATTTTTAATAACTTTTGTTTAATCTTTCTCTGAAAAGACTCTTTGCCTCAAGAAGAACCAGAGGCTCAAAATGACGGTAAGTTAATCTCTCTACAACATAGTACATTGATACAGTGTTGTAACAATGTACAAATGGTTAAAGTACACAATGGAAAATAAATAAGCATAAATATGGGTTGTATTTACAATGGTGTTTGTTCTTCACTGGTTGCCCTTTTCTTGTGGCAACAGGTCACAACTCTTGCTGCTGTGATGGCACACTGTGGAATTTCACCCAGTAGATATGGGAGTTTATCAAATTTGGATTTGTTTTCAAATTCTTTGTGGATCTGTGTAATCTGAGGGAAATATGTCTCTCTAATATGGTCATACATTGGGCAGGAGGTTAGGAAGTGCAGCTCAGTTTCCACCTCATTTTGTGGGCAGTGAGCACAGCCTGTCTTCTCTTGAGAGCCATGTCTGCCTACGGCGGCCTTTCTCAATAGCAAGGCTATGCTCACTGAGTCTGTATCTATCTATCTATCTATCTATCTATCTATCTATCTATCTATCTATCTATCTATCTATCTATCTATCTATCTATCTATCTATCTATCTATCTATCTATCTATCTATCTATCTATCTATCTATCTATCTATCTATCTATCTATCTATCTATCTATCTATCTACAAATAATAATGAAAGTAGACACTTGTGTTTCATTTTAATAACTTTTGTTTAATCTTTCTCTGAAAAGACTCTTTGCCTCAAGAAGAACTAGAGGCTCAAAATGACAGTAAGTTAATCTCTCTACAACATAGTACATTGATACTAACTTTACTACTACCAGTAATGATAATAATGTAGCTTGCTGAGCAGTCAATACCTAGCTGGAACTAGTGTGTACATGTCCTGCCACACTCCCAGATAATGATGTCTCTTATACTATGTACAGTATGACAGCTGATATTCAAAGTAGACACTTGTGTTTCATTTTTAATAACTTTTGTTTAATCTTTCTCTGAAAAGACTCTTTGCCTCAAGAAGAACCAGAGGCTCAAAATGACGGTAAGTTAATCTCTCTACAACATAGTACATTGATACAGTGTTGTAACAATGTACAAATGGTTAAAGTACACAATGGAAAATAAATAAGCATAAATATGGGTTGTATTTACAATGGTGTTTGTTCTTCACTGGTTGCCCTTTTCTTGTGGCAACAGGTCACAACTCTTGCTGCTGTGATGGCACACTGTGGAATTTCACCCAGTAGATATGGGAGTTTATCAAATTTGGATTTGTTTTCAAATTCTTTGTGGATCTGTGTAATCTGAGGGAAATATGTCTCTCTAATATGGTCATACATTGGGCAGGAGGTTAGGAAGTGCAGCTCAGTTTCCACCTCATTTTGTGGGCAGTGAGCACAGCCTGTCTTCTCTTGAGAGCCATGTCTGCCTACGGCGGCCTTTCTCAATAGCAAGGCTATGCTCACTGAGTCTGTATCTATCTATCTATCTATCTATCTATCTATCTATCTATCTATCTATCTATCTATCTATCTATCTATCTATCTATCTATCTATCTATCTATCTATCTATCTATCTATCTATCTATCTATCTATCTATCTATCTATCTATCTATCTATCTATCTATCTACAAATAATAATGAAAGTAGACACTTGTTTCATTTTTAATAACTTTTGTTTAATCTTTCTCTGAAAAGACTCTTTGCCTCAAGAAGAACCAGAGGCTCAAAATGACGGCAAGTTAATCTCTCTACAACATAGTACATTGATACTAACTTTACTACTACCAGTAATGATAATAATGTAGCTTGCTGAGCAGTCAATACCTAGCTGGAACTAGTGTGTACATGTCCTGACACACTCCCAGATAATGATGCCTCTTATACTATGTACAGTATGACAGCTGATATTGAAAGTAGACACTTGTGTTTCATTTTTAACAACTTTTGTTTAATCTTTCTCTGAAAAGACTCTTTGCCTCAAGAAGAACTAGAGGCTCAAAATGACGGTAAATTAATCTCTCTACAACATAGTACATTGATACTAACTTTACTACTACCAGTAATGATAATAATGTAGCTTGCTGAGCAGTCAATACCTAGCTGGAACTAGTGTGTACATGTCCTGAAACACTACCAGATAATGATGTCTCTTATACTATGTACAGTATGACAGCTGATATTGATATGAATATTTCATAAATACAGAGGCAGCTGCAGTAGGATTACTGCAGGAGATGCAGGGGACACCCAAATCAGAGAAGTTGCAAAATCTGTTTTGGGGATGGCGTTACAGATTTCGCAGGATTTACTGGAATCTCAGACGTATCAACCAGCGGCTGATCAGGCGTCTCCGACGTCTCAGACGTATCATGGGTCGTAGATGGTGGCGCCATCAGCATTGTGGATAAGCACCTGTAAGTCCTACTCTTTCTTTGAGAGGTGAGATGTCTGTGTGACCTGGATATCTGAAAGTAAAGTAATGTCATAAAGTCAGGAGGGAGGGTAAATACATCACATCCTGGACATCTGAAAGTAAAGTAATGTATTTACCTTCCCTCCTGACTTTATGACATCACATCCTGGACATCTGATCTGCATCCACCACCTGGGTTCTTTAATCCTGCCTCCACTGATACAACAACCAATTAGAAACAAGTGTTTGTACAAATTAGTATTATAGCATTATAAAAAGTTACAGTAATATATATATATGTGTGTGTGTGTTGCCATAAGGTATTGAGGATCCTCTCCTGTCTCCATATTGAATGGACCACTATGGAACTCACACGTCACCTGACATCACCTGCCATTATTACCAACGGACGCAGATCTGCACATCACAATATATCCATCCATTGTACCGTCCATATCTTCTGAATGTACCGTCCATATCTTCTGAATGTACCGTCCATATCTTCTGAATGTACCGTCCATATCTTCTGAATGTACCGTCCATATCTTCTGAATGTACCGTCCATATCTTCTGAATGTACCGTCCATATCTTCTGAATGTACCGTCCATATCTTCTGAATGTACCGTCCATATCTTCTGATTGTACATCAGTATTAATGATGTGATTGATAAACGATGACGATGTGAATTCATGGTGGAAACGTTGTATGGCTCACCAGTTTAACTGTAATCCTTCAATAAACCTATATTAAGCATCATACATTTGTTAGCTGTGATTTTAAAATCTGCCAAATATGTTAAAACCTCCCTCTCTTTCCTTGTCTGATTGGCTGTTCAGGGGTTGTAGAAGCCTCCCTCTCTTTGCTCATCTGATTGGCTGTTCAGGGGTTGTAGAAGCCTCCCTCTCTTTGCTCATCTGATTGGCTGTTCAGGGGTTGTAGAAGCCTCCCTCTCTTTGCTCATCTGATTGGCTGTTCAGGGGTTGTAGAAGCCTCCCTCTCTTTCCTTGTCTGATTGGCTGTTCAGGGGTTGTAGAAGCCTCCCTCTCTTTGCTCATCTGATTGACAGATCAGTAGTTGTCATCATGTTGCTAGGTAGAGTAGGGTGATATGCTAGTTTACACACTCTGTATGTGTCCTAAATGGCACTCTATTCTGTCCAGAACCCCGTGGTCTCTGGTCTAAAGTAGTGCACTGCATAGAGAATGTGGTACCATTTGGAATGCAGTCTATCATGTACTTCCTGCTGACTTTATAGATCAAAGGTCACATTGGGGGATCTAGACACTGAGCAACAGGAAGATTAAAGGTCACATTAGGGGAACTAGACACTGGCCAACAGAAAACATTTCACTATCTCTGCTCTGACTCTACCTTGTGGACATGAATTGTAGTTACATCTTTGGTTTCCGGGATTCATCCGATGACTTAATTAATAAACTTTCACTTTCAAGTTAAAATCCTTAGTTGCTACATACAGTTTTGGACTTATAAATGAATGTTATATCCATTGATTCTCCAATAAAATAACTTACAAATGCATCATGAGCAGTCTGAGAACCTGAGCACTCTGGAACAGGTTTTCATCAAGGATCTCTCTGTACTTTGCTCTGTTCACCTTTCCCTCGATCCTGACTAGTCTCTCAGTCCCTGCCACTGAAAAACATCCCCACAGCATGATGCTGCCACCACCATGCTTCATCATAGGGATGGTGCATGTTTCCTCCAGAGCGCTCAGGACCTCAGACTGGGGTGAAGGTTCACCTTCCAACAGGACAACGACCCTAAACACTCAGCCAAGACAATGCAGATGTGGCTTCGGGACAAATCTCTGAATGTCCTTGAGTGGCCCAGCCAGAGACCAGACTTTAACCTGATTGAGCATCTCTGGAGAGACCGGAAATAGCTGTGCCACAACGCTCCCCATCCAACCTGACAGAGCTTGAGAGAATCTGCAGAGAAGATTGGGACAAACTCCCCAAATACAGGTGTGCCAAGCTTGTAGCGTCATGCCCAAGAAGACTCAAGGCTGTAATCGGTGCCAAAGGTGCTTCAACAATGTACTGAGTAAAGAGTCTGAATACTTATGTAAATGTGATATTTGATTTTTTGTATTTTTTAAATAAATGTTCAACAATTTCATGTTTTTGCTTTGTCATTATGGGGTATTGTGATGTCATTATGGGGTATTGTGATGTCATTATGGGGTATTGTGATGTCATTTTGAGGTATTGTGGTGTCATTATGGGGTATTGTGTGTGGATTGATGAGACAAAAAAACTATTAACTCCATTTTAGAATAAGGCTGTAACTTAACAAAATGTGGAAAAAGTCAAGGGGTCTGAATACTTGCTAAATGCACCGTATGGACCACAGGAAGATTGATGTGGAGCGTGCCCACAGGACTTGAAAACCCACCACCGGCCCAGGTGATAGACCCAGGCCGATAGTGGTCAAGTTCCTGAGGTTCAAGTATAAGGTAGCTTTTCTGGAAAGAGCCAAGATCTTGAGAGGAACGTATATCTTCCTCAACGAAGACTATCCTGAAGCTGTGCGCCAGAAGAGGAAAGATCTGATCCCAGCCATGAAAGCTGCCAGAGTGCGTGGGGACATTGCTTACATCCGCTATGACAGGCTCATTGTCCATCCTCCCTCCCAGAATGCTGGAAGGGATGAGCGAGTCAAGCCTATGGGTTCGTAGCTTCAACCCCGCAGCACGCACACACACACACACACACACACACACACACACACACACACACACACACACACACACACACACACACACACACACACACACACACACACACACACACACACACACACACACACACACACACACACACACACACACACACCAACTGATTAATGGACTGCTGAATGTCTATTTTTTGCTTTGTTTGCTCTTCAGTATTATGTCTATCTCTGATAAGCTCCCCAGGAAAGGGCTGAAAATAGCCCATAGTATTATACGTAGCCTTAGAAATAAGGTTCCTGATATCAATGACTTGCTGACATCAGAGAACATTCATATATTAGCCATTTCTGAGACTCACTTATATAGTTCATTTAATACAGCAGTAGCAGTACAAGGATATAGCATCTATAGAAGAGACAGAAATTCTTATGGGGGAGGTGTTGCTGTATTCAGAGCCATATCCCTGTAATGCTTAGAGAAGGTCTTATGTCAAGTGTTATTGAAGTGTTTGCAGGTTCACTTGGCACATCTAAAGCCTTTTCTTCTGGGGTGTTGCTATAGGCCACCAAGTGCTAACAGTCAGTATCTAAATAATATGTGTGAAATGCTTGATAGTGTATGTGATGTAAACAGAGAGATCTACTTTCTTGGGGCCCTGAAAATTGACTGGTTTTCATCAAACTGTCCGCTCAAGAGGAAGCTTCTCACTGTTACCGGTGCCTGTAATCTAGTTCAGGTTATTAATCAACCTACCAGGGTGTTTACAAACACTACAGGAACAAGATCATCCACATGTATCGATCACATTTTTACTAATACTGTAGAACTTTGTTCTAAAGCTGTATCCGTACCCATTGGATGCAGTGATCACAATATAGTGGCTATATCCAGGAAAGCCAAAGTTCCAACAGCTGGGCCTAAAATAGTGTATAAGAGATCATACAAAATATGTGGATAATGTTGAAAATATTTGATGTGATTAATGAGGAGCATCCAGACACTGCACTTGATGAATTTATAAAATAAATGATTGATAAATATGCACCTGTTAAAATAAGAAACTGACTGTTAGAACTGTTAAGGCTCCATGGATTGATGAGGAATTGAAAAACTGTATGGTTGAAAGAGATGGGGCTAAATGAGTGGCTAATCAGTCTGGCTGCACATCTGACTGGCTGACTTACTGCAAATTGAGAAATGATGTGACTAAACTCTACAAGAAGAATATGAATCTATATTGTGATTTTTTTGTTTGTTTTTATTTAACTAGGCAAGTCAGTTAAAAACAAATTCTTATTTACAATGACAGCCTACCCCGGGCAAACCCGGACGACACTGTACCAATTGTGCGCCGCACTGTGGGACTCCCAATCAGGGCCGGATGTGATACAGCCTGGATTCGAACCCGGGACTGTAGTGAAGCCAAGATCAATGATATAAAGAATTATGGAAAAAAAAAACTTTGAAGTGCTTTAAATTAAATTATGGGCAGAAAAACAAATTCAACTCCATCTCATCGAATCAGATGGCTTATCACAAAACCATTTGATGTTGCCAATTATTTTAATGATTACTTAATTGGCAAAGTGGTCAAACTTAGGCAGGAAATGCCGACAATGAACAGTGAGCAATTGTATTCATGCATAAAAAAACAAATAATGAAAGAAAAGCATTGCAAGTTTGAATTTTGTAAAGTTAGTGTCGGAGAGGTGGAAAAATTATTGTTATCGATCAATAATGACAAACCTCTTGGCATTGCCATGATGGAAAGCTACTGAGGATGGTAGCTGACTCTATAGCCACTCCTATCTGTCATATCTTTAATCTGAGCCTAGAGGAAAGTCGTTGTCCTCAGGCCTGGAGGGAAGCCAAAGTAATTCCGCTACACAAGAGTGGTAAAGCGGCCTTTACAGGTTCTAACAGCAGACCTATCAGCTTGCTGCCAACTCTTAGCAAACTGTTGGAAAAAATTGTGTTTGACCAAATACAATGGTACTTCTCTGTAAACAAATTAACAACAGACTTTCAGCATGCTTAAAGAGAATGGCACTCCACATGTACTGCACTGACACAAATGACTGATGATTGGTTGAAAGAAATTCATAATATGAAGATTGTGGGAGCTGTACTTTTAGAATTCAGTGCAGCCTTTGATATTATTCAAATCAAATCACATTTTATTTGTCACATGCGCCGAATACAACAGGTGTAGACCTTACAGTGAAATGCTTACTTACAAGTTCTTAAAAACTCTTAAGGATATGCCCCTTTAAAAAAATGTATTTCACTTAAAATGACATACCCAAATCTAACTGCCTGTAGCTCCGGCCCTGAAGCAAGGATATGCATAATCTTTGTACCATTTGAAAGGAAACACTTTGAAGTTTGTGGAAATGTGAAAGGAATGTAAGAGAATATAACACAATAGATCTGGTTAAAGATAATACAAAGAAAAAAAAAACGTTCTTTTGTACCTTTTTTACCATCATCTTTGAAATGCAAAGGCCATGAGGACACTAAGGTAACCTGCCTAAACGACTACCGACCCGTAGCACTCACGTCTGTAGCCATGAAGTGTTTTGAAAGGCTGGTCATGGCTCACATCAACACCATTATCACCATTATTGCATACCGCCCCAACAGATCCACAGATGATGCAATCTCTATTGCACTCCACACTGCCCTTTCCCACCTGGAGAAAAGGAACACCTATGTGAGAATGCTATTCATTGACTACAGCTCAGCGTTCAACACCATAGTGCCCTCAAAGCTCATCACTAAGCTTAGGACCCTGGTACTAAACACTCCCTCTGCAACTGGATCCTGGACTTCCTGGCGGGCCATCCCCAGGTGGTAAGGGTAGGTAACAACACATCCGCTACGCTGATCCTCAACACAGGGTCCCCTCAGGGGTGTGTGCTCAGTCCCCTCCTGTACTCCCTGTTCACCCACGACTGCATGGCCAGGCACGACTGCAACACCATAATTAAGTTTGCCGATGACACAACAGTGGTAGGCCTGATCACCGACAACGACGAGACAGCCTATAGGGAGGAGGTCAGAGACCTGGCCATGTGGTGCCAGGACAACAACATCTCGCTCAAAGTGATCAAGACAAAGGAGATGATAGTGGACTACAGGAAAAAGAGGACTGAGCACCTCCCCATTCTCATTGACGTGGCTGCAGTGGAGCAGGTTTAGAGCTTCCAGTTCCTTGGTGTCCACATCACCAACGAACTAACATGGTCCAAGCACACCAAGACAGCCGTGAAGAGGGCACGACAAAACCTATTCCCCTGAAAATATTTGACATGGGTCCTCAGATCCTCAAAAGGTTCTACAGCTGCACCATTGAGAGCATCCTGACTGGTTGCATCACTGCCTGGTATGGCAACTGCTCGGCCTCCGACCACAAGGCACTACAGAGGGCAGAGGTGTGGACTCGAGTCACATGACTTGGACTCGAGTCAGACTCGAGTCACAAATATGATGACTTGGAACTCGACTTTGACTTGAACACCAATGACTCGTGACTTGACTTGGACTTGAGCCTTATGACTCGACCTGCCTTGATACCCTCCCCAAGCCCAAATATGAAAAATGATGCTATTAGAAAAAGCGTGCAGCGGATCAACTCTTCATTTAACGGATTACAGTTTGAATCGGAGAGCAGCCAATCAAATTTTGCCAGCTGAGAAAAAGTTGCGCGTGGCAATGCAGAGGAACGTCGGCGGGTGAATTCAGATGGAGCCCTTGGAAAGATGATACCCCAAATTATTATTTTCGGAAATAAAGACAACGCTGTATCAACAAAAAAAATGGATTGCAACTTACAAAACATGCGGGAAGAAAATTACAGACGGAGGCGCAACAATTTCCAACTTTGTTCGACATTTGAAAATGCACAAAGAATGGTAAGTCGTGGCTAATATAGCCGGCAGCTATGTATTTTAGTACTTTACTTGTGTATCATGTAGGCTAACGTAACGTTAAATCTATGAGTCTCCACACAGTCAGTCAGTGCGGGAACGTGATCATTGCACCCAAGATTGAGCTACAACTGGCTAGGCAGTTGGTAGCCTAAATCCTGCCTGATGTTACTGCTGTTTCTAAAACCATTGACATACGTTAGCCTACTGTAACCACACAGAGAGAGAGAGTGTGTGTGTGTGTGTGTGTGTTAAGGTTGGGCGATTGTGTACAAGCCTACATCACCCGATTGCGCCCCATAGTGATCCTCGATAGTCGATCACTATGGGGGGTCTTTCTCATGGCTACCCATGTATTTCCATGGAAATTTAACGTTTATTTGGAAAGTAATAAATATATAGATATTTTTTAAAGCATTCATGATTTGCGTAAATGTAATATACTAACTATTACTCTTGTTAAAAATATCAAATGGTATTACATTTGGTCAAGAGCACATTATGACTTGTTTAGGACTTGAAACTCAAAGTTTAGGACTTGAGACTTGACTTGATACTTGACGGTCTTGACTTGAGACTTGGCTTGGAACTTGAGTGCTAAGACTTGAGACTTACTTGTGACTTGTAAAACAATGACTTGGTCCCACCTCTGACAGAGGGTAGTGCGTACGGCCCAGTACATCACTGGGGCCAACCTTCCTGCCATCCAGGACCTCTATACCAGGTGGTGTCAGAGAAAGGCCCTAAAAATTGTCAAAGACTCCAGCCACCCTCGTCATAGACTGTTCTCTCTGCTTTCGCATGGCAAGTGATTGTCATTTCTCTTGTGGTCTGGTGTGCTCAGCAGAGGGGAAGAGCAGGATTTATTTTTTTGTATTTACTTTTGACTATGGCGTCTTACGTAGATGAGTTAATTCGCTTTCCATCAGAGGAACTGTTAGAATTATGTACCAAAGAACAGCTGAAGATGGCTGAACACTACATGGTTGAAATTAGTGATAAACGTCTACATTTCTATTAGGTCAATATTGAAGGCCAATCTGATGGAGAGTGGTATTCTTGAAGTTCCCACTGGGGCAGCCTCTGCCGAGGACTCACCGTCTCCCAGTAACGTTACAATGACCGCTCCATCTGTTAGCCCTAGTAGTCTTTTTGAACAGCAGAAATAACTGCTTCTGTTACAGCTAGAGCATGATCGTATTAAGTAGGAAAAAGAATGGGCATTTAAACAGGATTTGGAGTGTGCTAAAATCAAGCTGCAACAAGAGCGGCTAGAGTTGGTTCGGGAAGGAAAGCTCTCAGGGGAGTGTTTGTTCTGGGAAGGTGACCCAGATTTACCTAGGGGTCGCTCCTCTTTTGGTCGTGCCCCGGACACATTTGATATTGTTGGGAACTTACGGTTGTTGCCAAAATGTAATGAGATGGACCCTGAGACATTATTTTCGTTGTTTGAGCGTGTTGCTGACGCTAGGAGTTGGCCTGGACCCTGAGACATTATTTTCGTTGTTTGAGCGTGTTGCTGACGCTAGGAGTTGGCCTGGACCCTGAGACATTATTTTCGTTGTTTGAGTGTGTTGCTGACGCTAGGAGTTGGCCTGGACCCTGAGACATTATTTTCGTTGTTTGAGTGTGTTGCTGACGCTAGGAGTTGGCCTGAGTCTGACCGTACTTTAATGTTGCAGTGTGTGTTGACTGGTAAAGAGCAAGAAGCATATTCAGCTCTTAGTGTAGCCGACAGTGTCAGTCATGATAAGGTTAAAATGGCTGTTACAGATTTACAAATTGGTTCCTGAGGCTTACCGCCAACGAGAACTTTAAAAAGGGATGATAAACAGACTCATGTTCAGTTTGCGCGAGAGTTCTCTACACAGTTTAATTGATGGTGTTCCGCCTCTGCAGTTATGACTTTCCCAGGGCTGTGGGATCTGATTATGCTAGAGCAATTTAAGGACACAATCCCTAATCGTATAGCCACGTACATTAACGAACCAAAAGTAAAGACTGTCGCTGAAGCTGTGGTTTTGGCGGACGAGTATGTTTTGCCTCACGTGTCTTTGCAGAGCCCTGTATTCTGAGAGATTTGGGCCTTGCTAACCGAGATACCCTGGTTCAAGGGCAGTGTTTCATTCAACTAGGGTTGAGCCTGACTCCTGTGGTAAAGTTGACCTTGTTCAAGAGTGTCACTACTGTCAAGGTTCAGGTCATTGGAAAAACGACTGTCCGGTTCTCAGGGTTAAGGGTAAATTCAGTACTTGCGCTTATGTTAAATCTAAGCCTACTGCGTTAGCAGCGCCTGTCCCACATCAGTTCACTCTTGACAGTCTCATGCCCAGGGGCATGTGAAAGTCCATATTGACCCAGACTATTTACCTTTCATTATGGAGGGTTTTGTGTCTATTTTAGGAAGTAAGGACCTAGTGCCAGTGAAGATCCTGAGAGACACAGGTGCCTCTGAGTCGTTTGTGTTGGAGTCTGTTACCCTTCTCTGCTGAGACTGATTCGGGGAATAGTGTTCTAATTAGGGGAATAGGTTTGAACACTGTCAGTTCCATTGCATTCTGATGTTGGATTGTGGACTGGTGAAAGGTGAGGTTGTTGTGGGGGTGTGTCCTTCGTTGCCTATTGAGGGTATCGACGTTATCCTTACCTTGGCTGGTGAGCGTGTATGGCCTGTCGTGTTTCCATCTCTAGTGGTTTCCACTAAGCCGTCATTTGTAGGGATTCCTGATGAGTGTGCAGAGTTTCCCAGAGGTGTTCTCGGCGTGTGCAGTGACGCGTTCTATGAGCCGTGGTGACCTGTCACTGCGCCGGCTAACAAGAATGGCACAAAGAATTCTGTCACTACTTTCCCTGTTATCCTGTTATCTGTGCCCCGCTCTGATCTAAGCAAGGAGCAACGGGCTGACCCCACATTAAAAGAGTTGCGTGACCAAATTGTGCCCGTGGAACAGTTGGGATATGTCGCCCATGGCTATTTTCTCCAAGAGGATGTCCTGATGAGAAAGTGGGTGTCTCATGGTAGTAGTTTTGTGGGGGAGGCGATTAGTCAGGTTGTTGTACCAGTTAAACTCCGTGAGTTGGTTCTGACAACTTCCCACAACGACATTGCTGGACATATGGCTGTGAGGAAAACCTGCAATCGCATACTAAAACATTTCTTTTGGCTTAGGTTAAAGAGGGATGTTTCTGAGTTCATCAAAACTTGTCACACCTGTCAATTAACTGGTAAACCTAATCAAGATATTAAGCCGGTACCACTGTTTCCTATTCCTGTACTCAGCCAACCTTTTGAGTATCTGATTATTAACTGTTGGTCCTCTGCCTCGTTCTAAAAAGGGTAGTAGTTACTTGTTCACTGTGATGTGTCAGACCACTAGGTTTCCAGCAGCCTATCCTCTCTGTTCTATCACGACTAAGTCTGTGCTAAAAGCTTTGACTCAGTTTCTCACTGTTTGGAATCCCTAAGGTTATTCAGAGTGATCAAGGATCTAATTTCACCTCTAGTCTGTTTGGTCAGGTTCTCCAACAGCTCCATATTAAACACAATTTGTCTAGCGCCTATCACGCGCAAAGTCAAGGAGCGCTGGAACATTTCCATCAAACACTTAAGTCTTTGTTGAGTGCTTATTGTTCTGAGATGGATTGGGAGGAGGGGTTGCCTTGGTTACTGTTAGCCGCTAGGGAGGTTTCACAGGAGAGCACGGGTTTCAGTCCAAATGACCTTGTGTTTGGACACAGGATGCGTGGACTTCTATCTGTTCTCCAGGATGACTGGAAGTCTCCCGAGCCCCCCAGTCCCTGTTATCATATGTGTGTGATTTCCGGAGACATCTGTACGCTGCCGGTGAAATGGCTGAGGCTGTTTACGTATGGTCTTCTCTTTGTCAACAAGCTTTTGAAGATGCAAATAGGTTGCTAACCTCAACTCCGGGGTTGGCCCCTCCTCGTGTGGATTTGTCATTTACCTTGCAGGTGGATGCTAGTCATATGGGGGCAGGTGCAGTTTTGCTGCAAGCAGATGTGTCTGGTGTTGAGAGGCCTGTTTCTTTTCCCAAAAAGTTGAACCTTTATCAGTTGAACTACTCAGTCATGGAAAAAGAAGTGCTAGCACTCATATGGGCGCTACAACACTTCAAGGTCTATGTCGGGTTGGGAGTAGTACCTATTACGGTCTACACTGACCATAATCCTCTCACCTTCTTGAGGTCCATGATGTGTCCTAACCAGAGGATAATGAGATGGTGTTTATTTTTACAAGCATTCCGTCTCCATGTGCGGCACATCAGGGGGACTGAATGTCGTTGCTGACGCGTTCTCCCGTGCACCCTGTTCCTGAATGTCCAACTGACTGACCACTGTTATTTTAGGTTTGGTATTGTCCTGTTCTATCGCTCCTGTCTGTTCCCTTCTGGTCTCATTTAATTCTTTCCTCTTAAAGGTTGCTTCCTGTGCCAAAGGTTGCTGAGGTCTGGGGAGGACCTCAGCAATCCACCCGGGCTCGGGTGTGTCCTGGGATAAATACACCTCTTCCCCATTTATTGAGGAGACTCTCTCCATGCAGACACACTGATCGATTTTGGTTGTGGCATTTCTGTGGCTGTTTAGTTTGTTTGCTTTGGCACATTTCAACACCCCTCATTATCACATTTATGCACGCAAACACTCACTTACACTACTGAATACACACACCATTGTTAATTGTATTTAGTTTACTTCAGTTAATAAATATATTTAGTTATTCCTTATTGCCACGTTGTCTCCCTTTTTTTTACGAACTTCGAGCCGGTTCGTGACATAGAATATGTAGACCTAGACAGTGTTCTATAACTGGTATAGAGAATATGTAGACCTAGACAGTGTTCTATAACTGGTGTAGAGAATATGTAGACCTAGACAGTGTTCTATAACTGGTGTAGAGAATATGTAGACCTAGACAGTGTTCTATAACTGGTATAGAGAATATGTAGACCTAGACAGTGTTCTATAACTGGTGTAGAGAATATGTAGACCTAGACAGTGTTCTATAACTGGTATAGAGAATATGTAGACCTAGACAGTGTTCTATAACTGGTATAGAGAATATGTAGACCTAGACAGTGTTCTATAACTGGTATAGAGAATATGTAGACCTAGACAGTGTTCTATAACTGGTGTAGAGAATATGTAGACCTAGACAGTGTTCTATAACTGGTATAGAGAATATGTAGACCTAGACAGTGTTCTATAACTGGTGTAGAGAATATGTAGACCTAGACAGTGTTCTATAACTGGTGTAGAGAATATGTAGACCTAGACAGTGTTCTATAACTGGTATAGAGAATATGTAGACCTAGACAGTGTTATATAACTGGTATAGAGAATATGTAGACCTAGACAGTGTTCTATAACTGGTGTAGAGAATATGTAGACCTAGACAGTGGTCTTTATTATTACAGGTATTAGTGTCCTAACCTTTTGTATTACCCTACTATTTTCCATGTGCTTATGTATATTTTTCCTCTAGTTCATTAGTTATAATCAGTATGCCGGTGATGGTGAGACAGGGAATCGGTAGCTTCAGGCTGCCTCCTTTGAAGTTGCTGTCATGGCCCTTTTGTCATGTTTAGTCATTGGCCTGTTCACTGTATATCTCTGCCCTGCCATCTTGTGGAGCTTTCACTTACTGTTTCCTATTTAATCAATGTTGCATTTACTCTGAGAGAACCAAACATTAGGAACAGCTTCCTCATATTCACTTGCACTCCCCTAGGGCTGTGGAGATCATAACATTTTGACTTGCACTCCCCTAGGGCTGTGGAGATCATAACATTTTGACTTGCACTCCCCTAGGGCTGTGGAGGTCATGACATATTGACTTGCACTCCCCTAGGGCTGTGGCGGTCACGACATATTGACTTGCACTCCCCTAGGACTGTGGAGGTCATGACATATTGACTTGCACTCCCCTAGGACTGTGGCGGTCACGACATATTGACTTGCACTCCCCTAGGGCTGTGGAGGTCATGACATATTGACTTGCACTCCCCTAGGACTGTGGCGGTCATGACATATTGACTTGCACTCCCCTAGGGTTGTGGCGGTCACGACATATTGACTTGCACTCCCCTAGGGCTGTGGCGGTCATGACATATTGACTTGCACTCCCCTAGGACTGTAGCGGTCATGACATATTGACTTGCACTCCCCTAGGGCTGTGGCGGTCACGACATATTGACTTGCACTCCCCTAAGACTGTGGCGGTCATGACATATTGACTTGCACTCCCCTAGGACTGTGGCGGTCATGACATATTGACTTGCACTCCCCTAGGACTGTGGCGGTCATGACATATTGACTTGCACTCCCCTAGGGCTGTGGCGGTCACGACATATTGACTTGCACTCCCCTAAGACTGTGGCGGTCATGACATATTGACTTACACTCCCCTAGGGTTGTGGCGGTCACGACATATTGACTTGCACTCCCCTAGGACTGTGGTGGTTACGACATATTGACTTGCACTCCCCTAGGACTGTGGCGGTCATGACATATTGACTTGCACTCCCCTAGGACTGTGGTGGTCACGACATATTGACTTGCACTCCCCTAGGGTTGTGGCGGTCATGACATATTGACTTGCACTCCCCTAGGGCTGTGGCGGTCACAACATATTGACTTGCACTCCCCTAGGGCTGTGGCGGTCATGACATTTTGACTTGCACTCCCCTAGGACTGTGGTGGTCATGACATATTGACTTGCACTCCCCTAGGACTGTGGCGGTCACTACATATTGACTTGCACTCCCCTAGGACTGTGGCGGTCATGACATATTGACTTGCACTCCCCTAGGACTGTGGCGGTCATGACATATTGACTTGCACTCCCCTAGGGCTGTGGCGGTCATGACATATTGACTTGCACTCCCCTAGGGCTGTGGCGGTCACGACATATTGACTTGCACTCCCCTAGGGCTGTGGCGGTCATGACATATTGACTTGCACTCCCCTAGGACTGTGGCGGTCACGACATATTGACTTGCACTCCCCTAGGACTGTAGCGGTCATGACATA
>NC_052328.1:1383851-1451351 GCF_016432855.1 Salvelinus namaycush | reverse complement strand
TTTAATAGTAAGTAAAAGATCAACCAAATTCAGTCAGGTTCATGTTCTAATTAGAGACTTGTACCCTTACAATACATTGAATCAAATGTAATTGAATATTTCAAGTGAATTGAACAATAAGTAAAAACATGAACCAAATTCCATCAGGGTCATTGTCTGTCACCGAAGTCATTTAAACAGTTGTAAGGTCCGTGTAACTTTAACAAGTTATTTAAACAGTTGTAAGGTCGGTGTAACTTTAACAAGTTATTTGAACAGAGGTTAAACTGTACTTTTAAACAAATACCTTGTTCATTTTCTGAAAAGAATAACATTTAAACCTTTATTTAACCAGGAAAAGACCCTCGAGGTTAGAAAACGCTGTTTGTGAGGGGAGCATTGTGCATGTCACTGTCCCAAATCCAACACTTGGATACTTCCATACTTACTTCATATTCTAACACATGCATGGGCTGATAGAGGGCCAGGATATGGGGTTGGGTTCTCAGCCTGAAGCTGTATCAAACCATCAGAGCAGATTTACCCCGCCTCCTGTTGATCTGCTTCTCCCCTTCAGCTTGGCTCTTATTCAACTCTGTTTACAGGAAATTGGGAGTATGGCATCAGGTCTTCCTACATGACCTGAAAAGGCGTACTGTGAAAATGTAGCCTACAGCAATTGGTTAGTTTCAGCAGATATTGATTACAATATGTTTTTTTTTGGTGTGTTTTCATTGGATTTAGAATGCTGAGAATGAAGTATATAAAAAAACACAAAACAAGAACCACTGGTATAAATTGAACGGTAAACCAGAAGATTGTAGCATTCTGTATCAGTGTAGTACTGTTACTGAAGTATAGAACCATTTCTCAGTCTCTGCTGCACTGCTGCTGTTCTGTTCAACAGTCCTGGGATACCAGTATCACTGGATGATTTCAATCAGACATGAACTATGATGTAACCAGCAAAACACCTTGCAGTACTACTCCACTGTATGGACACTGAGGTACAGTATCTCTGTCTCTGCCGTGCTGCTCTGTCCAGCAGTCATGGGGTTAAAAACATTACAGGCCCACATCCATCTTCTGGGCCCCTCAATTAGCATAAAAAAAATAACATGCTTGTGTTATTATATACTATAGAGCCATTTCTGCTCCAGTGATGGAGTTTACAAGGGGGAATTTATGAAACATGGCCGACCTAACATATTTTGTCTTCCTGTCAATAACGTGGCACTTGTCCAAATTATAGATCAATACTAGTTGATCTTTTTATGTTAAAGGCACAATGAAGTGGGATCCTTTTTTTATGGAAGATCAGGGACGGTTCTAGGATGACATCTCTGGGTGGGCAGTCGGACTGTTTCAAAGCTTTCTTAATGCAATTTAACATGACTGTGACATAGTCATTTGGGTGGATAATGCCCCACCCTGCACCTCCCCTAGAGCCAGCCCTGTTCAGCCCTGTTCAGCCCTGTTCATCCCTGTTCAGCCCTGTTCAGCCTTGTTCAAGATGTAATTCACCCCTCTGGTTACATTTGTATCCACTTTTTGTCAAAACTTGTAATGTAATATTTATTGAAGTGTAAAGGAATATATCTCAGTGATTGCATGCGGAAAGAGTATTTAACAGTATAACTTAATGACGTTTTCCGAAGGGCTCTTGAGTTTCATTCATGTGTGTGGTTGGTCGACAGAAAGCAAAGCGGACTCCCCATTGGAAGAAGACAGCCCATCTGTTGTGGGGGCTGTCAGGCTCTCATCTTGGTGGGCTGCTCTGTGACTTCTGCTGTTTCTCTCTCAAAGGCTGTTGTGGTTGTGGGGGCTGTCAGGCTCTCATCTTGGTGGGCTGCTCTGTGACTTCTGCTGTTTCTCTCTCAAAGGCTGTTGTGGTTGTGGGGGCTGTCAGGCTCTCATCTTGGTGGGCTGCTCTGTGACTTCTGCTGTTTCTCTCTCAAAGGCTGTTGTGGTTGTGGGGGCTGTCAGGCTCTCATCTTGGTGGGCTGCTCTGTGACTTCTGCTGTTTCTCTCTCAAAGGCTGTTGTGGTTGTGGGGGCTGTCAGGCTCTCATCTTGGTGGGCTGCTCTGTGACTTCTGCTGTTTCTCTCTCAAAGGCTGTTGTGGTTGTGGGGGCTGTCAGGCTCTCATCTTGGTGGGCTGCTCTGTGACTTCTGCTGTTTCTCTCTCAAAGGCTGTTGTGGTTGTGGGGGCTGTCAGGCTCTCATCTTGGTGGGCTGCTCTGTGACTTCTGCTGTTTCTCTCTCAAAGGCTGTTGTGGTTGTGGGGGCTGTCAGGCTCTCATCTTGGTGGGCTGCTCTGTGACTTCTGCTGTTTCTCTCTCAAAGGCTGTTGTGGTTGTGGGGGCTGTCAGGCTCTCATCTTGGTGGGCTGCTCTGTGACTTCTGCTGTTTCTCTCTCAAAGGCTGTCATTTGTTTTAATTTACTTGGTGCGTACTGTGTGTGTGTGTGTGTGTGTGTGTGTGTGTGTGTGTGTGTGTGTGTGTGTGTGTGCTCGTTTCTCTCTCTCTCTGTGTGTGCGTGGGTGTGTGTGTGTGTGTGTGTGTGTGTGTGTGTGTGTGTGTGTGTGTGTGTGTGTGTGTGTGTGTGTGTGTGTGTGTGTGCTCGTTTCTCTCTCTCTCTGTGTGTGTGTGTGTGCTCGTTTCTCTCTCTCTCTGTGTGTGCGTGGGTGTGTGTGTACTGTGGAAAAGCATCATATCTATTTAACTGGCAAATTTTCATCCTTGAGATCATTTCTACAGACTTTTCCCCCTAACAAATCCAAAAGCACTCGTCCCAGAGGGAATAAGCACGAGCATAGACAGTGACGGACAGCGACCATTAATAGAAGTGAGTGTAGAGAATACAGAGAAATTATAGTATGTCACAGCTGAAATTGTATAGTTGTTATAAAATATTGTCATCAGATATATAGTAGTATGCACCTTCAGGTGTAAAGTGAAAACAGTATACCCTATGCATTCACAATTAGTATATGAAATTGTGAGAATATTTTGTGCATCATATCTCATCTAACCAAAGGTATAAACAGTTTCATTGTATTTGTAGTAGTAGAAATTGAAACTTATCAAAATGATTATGCATACTTTGCATTTTTTACTGAATATTTTTGCTTTAATTTGCTTGTTCTGTCAGTGAAAATATATTAATTATATTTCATGGCATATTACAGTATTTAAATGTTAGAAAAATACATTAATTTATATTAATATATTAAGTAGGGACTAATGAATGTGAACTTTATGAAATTATTATAATATTTTAAACTGTAACTAGTTCATAAGTTACTTGCGAAATATTTACAGAGTAACTTTCAAAAAGCAACTGCCAAAATGCTGCTCACCTCTGATTCCAAAGATCATCTTCTGTTTTTCTTCTGTCACAGTCCATCTCGAGTAATTCTTCATCGACACAACGTATTATTGAGTCAAAGCATAGAGCTGGATGTCAATTCCATTTCAGGCTCTCCATAAATACGACCACATCACAGACGGCCAATTGTAAAACTAATTAATTTCAACCATACACTTATTAATTATTCTAAATCATGTCACCCATTTTATCTGAAATATATTTTCAGTTTATTTTTCTGGAAGGTATAAAGTTTTGCTAATAACTGTTTTATGAAGTTTATTTATTGTGTTGATCTCCACTACAGGTTTTTATCTGAAGCTGGCTGGATTCTGCACAATTCGTTTGGTCTTTCAGTGCAGTATAATCCATGTTGACGTCGAAAGCTGTATGTTCTTGAAATTGATACAGTTCAAATGAGTGCACTCGGTAGGATTTTTATGAATGTCTCTTTTTTTTTGCATATAGCAGTGAGAAATAAAACATTCACTTTTTGTAAATAATATAGATCCAGTGTTTTGTTAATTAAACAGTACCGTTCTAGTCCCTACAATCTTGGAAGGAGAATTCCAAATGGGGTCTTTACTGTGATTCCTAAACACATCTGTAAGCAAATCAGATTTACTCTACAGACAGAAACGAGGCTCTTATTTCGATGTCTAACATTTTCTCATTCACCGTAAATTCATTTGCTTTTTAAGATGGAGAGAAAATGAAACAGAGAGCGAGAGAGAGAGAAGGGGGGTTCAGAATCAGACCGGTTTACAGGAGGGGCTAATACACCATGTTCGAAATTTCTGTTCATTTTCATATTTCTAATTAACAGACTTTTTGTACCGTGTTCCTTCAATGAACTAGTCTTTTTTTCCCCATTTATTTGATGTACTTTATCTCCTCTAACCATTCACATACACCCTCAGTGGATTGTGGGACTTTAGGATCAGTCTTTTGGCCACCAGAGAACCATAACTAATGACAACATTAGGGAGGCTTTGCGAGCTTGGCCACCGAATGTCGATTAACCAAGCAAGAAATAATGTGGGATTTTGTAATCTGCATGAATAAACATTTGTTATGTTTTTGAATCAGTTCAACACCAAAATCCTTTAATTTAGAATAGTGTCTCTAGTCTTTTTTTGGACAGAACTTTGAAGGTGAAGTGTTTGTATGCTTGTTAAAAGTAGTTTTAGAAATCCTCTCTTACTAACTAGCTACTAGGGGTCATATTATGTGATCCCTGTCCCAGACGTCAAGCCCAAGCCACCTCCCAATCCAGAGAAGCTTTATTGAGAAGCTGCCTGCCTCTCTTTGTGCATTTTGAGGCCGTCAGTGCGGCCATTTCTCCTCCCGAAGCCCCAAACAAGGTTCCAGAGAATGGATGACACCGCCACACAAGACGTCTTCAGAATGGCCACCTAATTAGAGTGACATTTGAAGCTTTTCTTTAGCCCTTAATAACTCCCCTCCAAACCATTAGGATCTCTCTAATGACTCTGGGCTGGGGTCCCGTCCCTAATGGCACCCTATTCCCTATGTAGTGCACTGCTTTTGACCAGGGCCAGTAGGGCAATAGGGTGTCATTTGAGACGCGGTCTAGAACTATAGTCAGGAGACAAGCAGGGCAGGATGTGGTGTAACACATGGGCAGGCAGGCCAGGCCAGGACAGGTGTGCGTTCTAAATGGAACTCCCTATATAGTGCACTACTTTTGACCAGGGCCCATAGGGAAATAGGGTGCAGCCAGCCACCATACAGGATGTCCTATTAGTTCCTCCATCTCTCTTCATTAACATCTTGTTCGGTTGTTTTTCTCTTGTTATGAATGGGACTTTATGACAAGTGAGACAGACTAACAATGACTGTTCACAACATGGACGGATTATTATTCAGTTCAGCCCTTCATTAGGCTTGAAAGAGAGATATCCTTATGTCACCTGCTAGGTCAATAAAGTGGCTTGTTTTCAATTGTTAATGGTTTGACGACAGAGATAATTTATGGTAATATAATCTGTTTCGTTTAGTTGTTGTTTTACAGCGTGTTTTTATATGATTTTCCCCTCAAGAGGGAATGTATACGTTTTGAATGACAGAAATGTATCTTGGATTTTTATTGAGGCGATAGTGTCTTTTGTCTGAAGAGATATACTCAGTAATATTAATCTCTGCTTCTCTACAATGCCTCTCATACACAACCCCTGCTGCAATGCAGGCTGGTGTTCTTAGTAACACTGTGCTCTTCAATGCTGGAGTGGTAAGTGACACTTAGACTGTTTGAAATGTCCCTGCCGCCGTGCAGTGTAAACACTTCAAACATAATGTGCTACTTGTGCAGTGAACCGCACTTCACCGGATGGACGCTAGCCTGTAGTAGCTTATCTTACTGCTGTCTAAGTCGCCCTAACATAAGGTTTGAGGGCTATTCTCTCTGGCTCCTACAAAACTGAGCTTTTTTTGGTATAAATTACTAGTGCATAATTTATGCAAACTATGGAATTAAATAAATCACTTTTCATAATCATATTAACTGTTTTTTCCCCTCAAAGAAAAGTATATCAGAATCAAAGCTGTGAAGATGCCATGGTGAAATGTAAATCTAATCGGTATTTTGAGAACCTGTAGTGTCGTCTGATGAGGTGTCATTGTGGCAGGATAATTCTACTCTCCCTCACTGTAAAAATAAAATACCCACAAATCTAGTTGTTTCAACTAATTATTAATAAGTAACTTGATCCACAGCCTTTTTTTGGTTTACTAAATTTTTCGGTCCAGGTGTTACCTGAACTAAAAAGAATTTTTGTACCAAACTTATCTCTCATAGGTTCATTCAACTACAAATTATTATTTGGGCATCTTAACTAAAAAAAACATTGCAACTGGTTACACACACAGTGCTTTTAACATACAATATTTTCACCTTACATATTTGATACACGTTGACATACATGACAGCATTGTGCATGTATACAGTAATTATTATTCAATATGTCCTCACCTGGGATTTGAACTCACAATCTCTTGGTTCATGGCATTCCGATCTTACTGCTATGCCACCATATCTGTCAATTACATTTGATATTTGAGTCATTTAGCAGTTATCCAGAGTGATTTACGGGAGCAACTAGGGTTAAGTGCCTTGCTCAATTGTCAATTAATCTGACTATTCTCTCATCATTGAGTGTATTTACTTATTTCAGCAATTTAAGGGTTTTCTGTGTTGTTGTCTAATGTAGGTGGGGCATATTACTCTGTTTAAATGTTACTCCTCAATCACTATAATGAATACAATTGTTTTTCTGGAGTGTCCTTTTAATTAGCAGAGGTGAGATTTAGAAGTGAAAAGTGTAGCAATAACAGGTGAAAATCAGTCATTGACACAGACATGGTGGAGACGCAGGAAGATTGGAATGCTGTGAACCAATGAGGTTGTGAGTTCAAATCCTAAGGGAGGATGTGTTGAAGATGAATTACTGTATAAATAACCAGGAACAAAGCAATAATATGTCAGTTGAAAACATTGTACGTTAAAGGCACTGTGTCCATCTCACTAACTACTTTCACATAAGTTTTTTAGTTAAGATGCCCAAATAATCATTTGTAGTTGTATTAACATATGAGACAATTTGAGTAAACACATCATTTAAATAGACAGATTTTTTTGGCCTACATTTTCTCCTGTTGGAGCAAATTTTGGACCAAATAAAAATGTTAAGTTCAGATAACGCTTTGACCGAAAAGTTGATTAATCAAATAAAAGGCAGTGGAATCAGTTACTTAATAATATTTAGCTGAAACAACTAGATTTTTTTTTTTACAGTGTTCTCTCTCTCTCACCTCTCTCTCACCTCTCTCTCTGTCTCTCTCTCTCCACATAAAGCCTTGAAGGAATGTGGTTTAAATATGTCCAGATTAAACTTGGCCCTCTCCCAGTCCAAGATTAGGGTCTATCCCCCAATTAATGCTACATTACCTAACTATTAGCCCTGACGCAGAGCACAATTAGCCAACGTCACTTTAACACTGTTAGGATACAGGGTCAAAGGGAAGGTTAAATTTACAGAAATAATATATGCCATTTAGCAAACACATATCCAAAGCAACTAACAGTCACACATACATACATTTTTACATAAGGGTGGCTCTGGGAAGCAAGCCCACAATCCTGGCGTGGCGTGCACCGTGCTCTACCAACTGAGTCATACTGGACCACAGAAGCAGTACCGGACCACAGAAGCCGGACTGCACCACAGAAGCCGTACTGGACCACAGAAGCCGTACTGGACCACAGAAGCCGTACTGGACCACAGAAGTATTACAGGACCACAGTAAATAAATCTCAGGAGACCTGAAGTTTATCACAGGGAGAGTAAATAACACATTAGATGGTAACTGGAGGGACACCCACTAACTTACACTGACTGACACCTTTCCAGTCTTTCCCCTTTTGCTCAACAAGCATTAGAAGAATACATTGGATATACTGTATAAGACGAGATCTCCTAGTGGGATTGAGTTTGAAGTCTGAACTCTGATCTCTGCTCGCTGGAGGATGGGTTCAAACAGTAGTCACATTTCAACGAGTCAAACGAGAGACGAGGAGAGAGAGAGAGACCAGTAAAGCTTCTGCTTCAAGCAGTAGTCACATTTCAACGAGACAAACGAGAGATGAGGACAGAGAGAGAGACCAGTAAAGCTTCTGCTTCAAGCAGCACTCACTAAGAGTTTCTCCCTCACAGGGGCCCACTCACTATAGGCTATATCATTATTATTATGCCTTAATAATCGTGAAGATGTTTTTTGTAAACAAATTATTTGCCATCTGTCCTCAGCAGTGTGTGACTTGTACTTTATACAAATGATTGAATGTCATTTTTTTTTATATCGCGTACATCCTTTTCAGAACTTATTGATTTGATTTGATTTGCACAATATGTACATTTATTTCACTCGCAATAAATACTTTTTTGGCTCAACTGTTTCTTTCAAGAAGCGTTTGTATATTGGGTATTCAGGTGCAATAACCCTGTAATGTTGTTGTGTTCATATGTTAGTCATTACTATGGACAGTGTTGTGCTCATATAACAGGTTAAAGTCATTACTATGGACAGTGTTGTGCTCATATAACAGGTTAAAGTCATTACTATGGACAGTGTTGTGCTCATATAACAGGTTAAAGTCATTACTATGGACAGTGTTGTGCTCATATAACAGGTTAAAGTCATTACAATGGACAGTGTTGTGCTCATATAACAGGTTAAAGTCATTACTATGGACAGTGTTGTGTTCATATGTTAAAGTCATTACTATGGACAGTGTTGTGCTCATATAACAGGTTAAAGTCATTACTATGGACAGTGTTGTGTTCATATAACAGGTTAAAGTCATTACTATGGACAGTGTTGTGCTCATATAACAGGTTAAAGTCATTACAATGGACAGTGTTGTGCTCATATAACAGGTTAAAGTCATTACAATGGACAGTGTTGTGTTCATATGTTAAGTCATTACTATGGACAGTGTTGTGCTCATATAACAGGTTAAAGTCATTACTATGGACAGTGTTGTGTTCATATGTTAAGTCATTACTAATGACAGTGTTGTGCTCATATGTTAAAGTCATTACTATGGACATTGTTGTGTTCATATGTTAAAGTCATTACTAATGACATTACATTTCTTCTTATTGTGCCATTATATTTTTTTATAATGATTTTTTTCCCCATTTTGTATGTTGATAAAACATGGTTGTAAAACCTCCCCATATGAAGCAAAGATCAGTAGCCATGTGATCTGCTATACTATACATCAGGACTAATACTACGTCCACTGATATTTGACCTACTGAACATATTTCTACAGAGCATTCAGCAAAGCTGTCCAATGTTTTACTTTCAGATATAAACTGAATTATATTTTTACGGCTCGGCTTAGTTGATGAGTTAATTTCTACTAGTATTTTTTGTTTCAAATAATACATATTTATAGTAACATTTTTGTCATGTAAATGACTGGGATACATTAGCTACATTTAAATACATTATACAGACTATATACATTATCTAAACTACATACATTATCTACACTATACACATTATCTACATTAACTACATTATACACACTACATACATAATCAACACTATACACATTATCTATATTAACTACATTAACTACATTATACACACTACATACATTATCTACACTATATACATTCTCTACATTATCTACATTATACACACTATATCCATTATCTACACTATACACATTATCTACATTATCTACACTATACACATTACCTACATTATCTACACTATACACATTATCTACATTATCTACACTATACACATTATCTACATTATCTACACTATACACATTCTCTACATTCTCTACATTATCTACACTATACACATTAACTACATTATCTACACTATACACATTCTCTACATTCTCTACATTATCTACACTATACACATTCTCTACATTCTCTACATTATCTACACTATACACATTATCTACACTATACACAGTATCTACATTATCTACACTATACACATTACCTACATTATCTACACTATACACATTACCTACATTATCTACACTATACACATTATCTACACTATACACATTATCTACATTATCTACACTATACACATTATCTACATTATCTACACTATACACATTCTCTACATTCTCTACATTATCTACACTATACACATTATCTACACTATACACAGTATCTACATTATCTACACTATACACATTACCTACATTATCTACACTATACACATTATCTACATTTGCTACATTAACTACATTATACACACTACAGTTGAAGTCGGAAGTTTACATACACCTTAGCCAAATACATTTAAACTCAGTTTTTCACAATTCCTGAAATGTAATCCTAGTAAAAAATCCCTGTCTTAGGTCAGTTAGGATCACCACTTTCTTTTAAGAATGTGAAATGTCAGAATAATAGTAGAGAGAATGATTTATTTCAGCTTTTATTTATTTCATCACATTCCTAGTGGGTCTGACGTTAACATACATTCAATTAGTATTCGGTAGTAATGCCTTTAAATTGTTTAACTTGGGTCAAACGTTTCGGGTAGCCTTCCACAAGCTTCCCACAATAAGTTGGGTGAATTTTGGCCCATTCCTCCTGACAGAGCTGGTGTAACCGAGTCAGGTTTGTAGGCCTCCTTGCTCGCACACGCTTTTTCAGTTCTGCCCACAAATTTTCTATGGGATTGAGGTCAGGGCTTTGTGATGGCCACTCCAATACCTTCACTTTCTTGTCCTTAAGCCATTTTGCCACAACTTTGGAAGTATGCTTGGGGTCATTGTCCATTTGGAAGACCCATTTGCGACCAAGCTTTAGCTTCCTGACTGATGTCTTGAGATGTTGCTTCAATATATCCACATAATTTTCCTACCTCATGATGCCATCTATTTTGTGAAGTGCACCAGTCCCTCTTGCAGCAAAGCACCCCCACAACATGATGCTGCCACCCCCGTGCTTCATGGTTGGGATGGTGTTCTTTGGCTTGCAAGCCTCCCCCTTTTTCCTCCAAACATAACGATGGTCAGTATGGCCAAACTGTTCTATTTTTGTTTCATCAGACCAGAGGGCATTTCTCCAAAAAGTACGATCTTTGCCCCCATGTGCAGTCACAAACCGTAGTCTGGCTTTTTTATGGCGGTTTTGGAGCAGTGGCTTCTTCCTTACTGAGCGGCCTTTCAGGTTATGTCGATATAGGACTCGTTTTACTGTGGATATAGATACTTTTGTACCTGTTTCCTCCGGCATCTTCACAAGGTCCTTTGCTGTTGTTCTGGGATTGATTTGCACTTTTCGCACCAAAGTACGTTCATCTCTAGGAGACAGACCGCGTCTCCTTCCTGAGCGGTATGATGGCTGTGTGGTTCCATGGTGTATATACTTGCTTACTATTGTTTGTTCAGATGAACGTGGTACCTTCAGGCGTTTGGAAATTGCTCCCAAGGATGAACCAGACTTGTGGAGGTCTACAATTTTTATTTCTGAGGTCTTGGCTGATTTCTTTTGAGTTTCTCATGATGTCAAGCAAAGAGGCACTGAGTTTGAAGGTAGGCCTTGAAATACGTCCACAGGTACACCACCAATTGACTCAAATGATTTCAATTAGCCTATCAGAAGCTTTAACAGCCATGACATAATTTTCTGGAATATTCCAAGCTGTTTAAAGGCACAGTCAACTTAGTGTATGTAAACTTCCGACCCACTGGAATTGTGATACAGTGAATTATAAGTGAAATAATCTGTCTGTAAACAATTGTTGGAAAAATTACTTGTGTGATGCACAAAGTAGATGTCCTAACCGACTTGCCAAAACTATAGTTTGTTGACAAGAAATTTGTGGAGTGGTTGAAAAAGTAGTTTTAATGACTCCAACCTAAGTGTATGTAAACTTCCGACTTCAACTGTATATACATTATATACAATATCTACACTATACACACTATATACATTATACACACTGTATACATTATATACATTATCTACATTATCTACACTATACCCACTATATATGTTATACACAGTATATACATTAGCTACATTATCTACACTATACACACTATATACATTATACACACTGTATACATTATATACATTAGCTACATTATCTACCTTATACACACTATGCATGTTATACACATTATATACATTAGCTACATTATCTACACTATACACACTATATACATTATACACACTGTATACATGACATACATTAGCTACATTATCTACACTATACACACTATACATGTTATACACATTATATACATTTGCTACATTATCTACACTATACACACTATATACATTATACACACTGTATACATTATATACATTATCTACATTATCTACACTATACCCACTATATATGTTATACACAGTATATACATTAGCTACATTATCTACACTATACACACTATATACATTATACACACTGTATACATGATATACATTAGCTACATTATCTACCTTATACACACTATGCATGTTATACACATTATATACATTAGCTACATTATCTACACTATACACACTATATACATTATACACACTGTATACATGACATACATTAGCTACATTATCTACACTATACACACTATACATGTTATACACATTATATACATTAGCTACATTATCTACACTATACACACTATATACATTATACACACTGTATACATTACATACATTACCTACATTATCTACACTATACACACTATACATGTTATACACATTATATACATTAGCTACATTATCTACACTATACATGTTATACACATTATATACATTAGCTACATTATCTACACTATACCCACTATACATGTTATACACACTCTATACATGACATACATTAGCTACATTATCTACACTATACACACTATACATGTTATACACATTATATACATTAGCTACATTATCTACACTATACACACTATATACATTATACACACTGTATACGTTACATACATTAGCTTTATTATCTACACTATACACACCATATACATTATACACACTGTATACATTATATACATTAGCTACATTATCTACACTATACCCACTATATATGTTATACACAGTATATACATTATATACATTATCTACACTATACACACTATATACATTATACACACTGTATACGTTACATACATTAGCTACATTATCTACACTATACACACTATACATGTTATACACATTATATACATTAGCTACATTATCTACACTATACCCACTATATACATTATACACACTGTATACGTTACATACATTAGCTACATTATCTACACTATACACACTATACATGTTATACACATTATATACATTAGCTACATTATCTACACTATACCCACTATATCCATTATACACACTGTATACATGACATACATTAGCTACATTATCTACACTATACACACTATATACATTATACACACTTTATACGTTACATACATTAGCTACATTATCTACACTATACACACTATACATGTTATACACATTATATACATTAGCTACATTATCTACACTATACACACTATATACATTACATACATTACCTACATTATCTACACTATACACACTATACATGTTATACACATTATATACATTAGCTACATTATCTACACTATACACACTATACATGTTATACACATTATATACATTAGCTACATTATCTACACTATACACACTATATACATTATATACATTATCTACACTATACACATGTATATATGTTAGCTACATTATCTACACTATACACACTATACATGTTATACACATTATATACATTAGCTACATTATCTACACTATACACACTGTATACATTACATACATTACCTACATTATCTACACTATACACACTATACATGTTATACACATTATATACATTAGCTACATTATCTACACTATACACACTATACATGTTATACACATTATATACATTAGCTACATTATCTACACTATACCCACTATATACATTATACACACTGTATACGTTACATACATTAGCTACATTATCTACACTATACACACTATACATGTTATACACATTATATACATTAGCTACATTATCTACACTATACCCACTATATCCATTATACACACTGTATACATGACATACATTAGCTACATTATCTACACTATACACACTATATACATTATACACACTTTATACGTTACATACATTAGCTACATTATCTACACTATACACACTATACATGTTATACACATTATATACATTAGCTACATTATCTACACTATACACACTATATACATTACATACATTACCTACATTATCTACACTATACACACTATACATGTTATACACATTATATACATTAGCTACATTATCTACACTATACACACTATACATGTTATACACATTATATACATTAGCTACATTATCTACACTATACACACTATATACATTTTATACATTATCTACACTATACACATGTATATATGTTAGCTACATTATCTACACTATACACACTATACATGTTATACACATTATATACATTAGCTACATTATCTACACTATACACACTGTATACATTACATACATTACCTACATTATCTACACTATACACACTATACATGTTATACACATTATATACATTAGCTACATTATCTACACTATACACACTATACATGTTATACACATTATATACATTAGCTACATTATCTACACTATACACACTATATACATTATATACATTATCTACACTATACACATGTATATATGTTTATGTGTGTGAGTTCAGTCCATGTGTGTGAATTTAGTTTGTGTGTGTTCAGTTTATGTGTGTGAAGTTAGTTTGTGTGTGAGTTCAGTTTATGTGTGTGAATTTAGTTTATGTGTGTGAGTTCAGTTTATGT
The DNA here is from genome assembly GCF_016432855.1 of Salvelinus namaycush. Taxonomy (NCBI): domain Eukaryota; kingdom Metazoa; phylum Chordata; class Actinopteri; order Salmoniformes; family Salmonidae; genus Salvelinus; species Salvelinus namaycush. The sequence goes on along the minus strand of NC_052328.1, from coordinate 1,436,589 downwards.
GTGTGAATTTAGTCTCTGTGTGTGTTTACTACCTGTGTGTGTGTTTAGTAACGTTGCATGTCTCTGTGTGTAGATTAATGACATTAACTAAGGAAGTATTCATTAGCCGTGCGGTTGGGACGGGGCGAGACAGAAGCGGCCAAGCAGAAAGCCACATGACTGAAGCACTGATAAGAGAAAATGAAACACATCTCTGAGGGCCAAGAGGGGGAAGGAAACGTCGCTCCAAATTAGCTGCAGGCCCAATTAGTTGTTACTTCATTAGTCCAGCCAGCTTCAGGAGAGCAGGGGAAGGAGGTGGTGACCCCTCTTTTGCCTAAAATGGGAACCAGGATGCCCACTGGGCCCCCGCGCCCCTCGAACCAATTGGCCCTTCAAAAGTACACAGGCCCTGGTCAAAAGGAGTGCACTATGTAGGAACAAGGCTGCCATTTGGGACACAGGTTTTCTCTCTTTTTGATGTTTGCGTTGGTTCAGACAGGTGGCCGGGTTGAGGAGGGCCCTGGCACCAAACCAAGGATGACAGGAACAACAGTTGTCAGTCAGACAACTCATTTGTTTTGTTCTCAAACAGAAGAAGCCGACGAAGCTTACGGACGGTCGTTTGGTCAGGAGCCCCTGCTGATTTCTGCTTGTCCAACAATCTAAAGTATGTTGGTCTGTGGTCTGGTGGCGTTGAAGGGTTTGGTTAATGGTCATGACCCAAGTTGTGTTGCTAGGGAAGAGCATGGTTGCTCCACTGGGAGATCAGCTGGTTCATGGACTTCAGTTTTTAGAACTAAAATAATAATACAAATGTTTTACAAGAACATTTCTCACAACCAAGGCACTCATTTGAGAATTTAGCTCGCGGTCATAACTTAATGGACATGTAGCATAAGTAAATACCCTGTTGGGATTAATTCATCATTTATTCATTAAGTCATCAGCCAGTCACTTCCTTAGTTTCTGCCTGTAGCCCAAAGTCATCAGCCAGTCACTTCCTTAGTTTCTGCCTGTAGCCCGAAGTCATCAGCCAGTCACTTCCTTAGTTTCAAGTCATCAGCCAGTCACCTCCTTAGTTTCTGCCTGTAGCCCCAAGTCATCAGCCAGTCACTTCCTTAGTTTCTGCCTGTAGCCCCAAGTCATCAGCCAGTCACCTCCTTAGTTTCTGCCTGTAGCCCCAAGTCATCAGCCAGTCACCTCCTTAGTTTCTGCCTGTAGCCCCAAGTCATCAGCCAGTCACCTCCTTAGTTTCTGCCTGTAGCCCCAAGTCATCAGCCAGTCACCTCCTTAGTTTCTGCTTGTAGCCCCCAGTCATCAGCCAGTCACCTCCTTAGTTTCTGCTTGTAGCCCCACGTCATCAGCCAGTCACCACCTTAGTTTCTGCCTGTAGCCCCAAGTCATCAGCCAGTCACCTCCTTAGTTTCTGCCTGTAGCCCCAAGTCATCAGCCAGTGACCTCCTTAGTTTCTGCTTGTAGCCCCAAGTCATCAGCCAGTCACCTCCTTAGTTTCCTTCTGTAGACCCAAGTCATCAGCCAATCACCTCCTTAGTTTCCTTCTGTAGCCCCAAGTCATCAGCCAGTCACCTCCTTAGTTTCTGCTTGTAGCCTCTAGTCAACAGCCAGTCACCTCCTTAGTTTCTGCCTGTAGCCCCAAGTCATCAGCCAGTCACCTCCTTAGTTTCTGCTTGTAGCCTCTAGTCAACAGCCAGTCACCTCCTTAGTTTCCTTCTGTAGCCCCAAGTCATCAGCCAGTCACCTCCTTAGTTTATGCCTGTAGCCCCAAGTCATCAGCCAGTCACCTCCTTAGTTTCCTTCTGTAGCCCCAAGTCATCAGCCAGTCACCTCCTTAGTTTCTGCCTGTAGCCCAAGTCATCAGCCAGTCACCTCCTTAGTTTCTGCTTGTAGCCTAAGGTCATCAGCCAGTCACCTCCTTAGTTTCTGCCTGTAGCCCCAAGTCATCAGCCAGTCACCTCCTTAGTTTCTGCCTGTAGCCCCAAGTCATCAGCCAGTCACCTCCTTAGTTTCTGCTTGTAGCCCCAAGTCATCAGCCAGTCACCTCCTTAGTTTCTGCTTGTAGCCCCACGTCATCAGCCAGTCACCACCTTAGTTTCTGCTTGTAGCCCCAAGTCATCAGCCAGTCACCTCCTTAGTTGCTGCCTGTAGCCCCAAGTCATCAGCCAGTCACCTCCTTAGTTTCTGCTTGTAGCCCCAAGTCATCAGCCAGTCACCTCCTTAGTTTCCTTCTGTAGCCCCAAGTCATCAGCCAATCACCTCCTTAGTTTCCTTCTGTAGCCCCAAGTCATCAGCCAGTCACCTCCTTAGTTTCCTTCTGTAGCCCCAAGTCATCAGCCAGTCACTTCCTTCGTTTCTGCCTGTAGCCCCAAGTCATCAGCCAGTCACCTCCTTAGTTTCTGCCTGTAGCCCCAAGTCATCAGCCAGTCACCTCCTTAGTTTCCTTCTGTAGCCCCAAGTCATCAGCCAGTCACCTCCTTAGTTTCCTTCTGTAGCCCCAAGTCATCAGCCAGTCACCTCCTTAGTTTCTGCCTGTAGCCCCAAGTCATCAGCCAGTCACCTTCTTAGTTTCTGTCTGTAGCCTCAAGTCATCAGCCAGTCACCTCCTTAGTTTCTGCCTGTAGCCTCAAGTCATCAGCCAGTCACCTCCTTAGTTTCTGCCTGTAGCCCCAAGTCATCAGCCAGTCACCTCCTTAGTTTCTGTCTGTAGCCTCAAGTCATCAGCCAGTCGCCTCCTTAGTTTCTGCTTGTAGCCCCAAGTCATCAGCCAGTCACCTCCTTAGTTGCTGCCTGTAGCCCCAAGTCATCAGCCAGTCACCTCCTTAGTTTCTGCTTGTAGCCCCAAGTCATCAGCCAGTCACCTCCTTAGTTTCCTTCTGTAGCCCCAAGTCATCAGCCAGTGACCTCCTTAGTTTCCTTCTGTAGCCCCAAGTCATCAGCCAGTCACCTCCTTAGTTTCCTTCTGTAGCCCCAAGTCATCAGCCAGTCACTTCCTTCGTTTCTGCCTGTAGCCCCAAGTCATCAGCCAGTCACCTCCTTAGTTTCTGCCTGTAGCCCCAAGTCATCAGCCAGTCACCTCCTTAGTTTCCTTCTGTAGCCCCAAGTCATCAGCCAGTCACCTCCTTAGTTTCTGCCTGTAGCCCCAAGTCATCAGCCAGTCACCTCCTTAGTTTCTGTCTGTAGCCTCAAGTCATCAGCCAGTCGCCTCCTTAGTTTCTGCTTGTAGCCCCAAGTCATCAGCCAGTCACCTCCTTAGTTGCTGCCTGTAGCCCCAAGTCATCAGCCAGTCACCTCCTTAGTTTCTGCTTGTAGCCCCAAGTCATCAGCCAGTCACCTCCTTAGTTTCCTTCTGTAGCCCCAAGTCATCAGCCAATCACCTCCTTAGTTTCCTTCTGTAGCCCCAAGTCATCAGCCAGTCACCTCCTTAGTTTCCTTCTGTAGCCCCAAGTCATCAGCCAGTCACTTCCTTCGTTTCTGCCTGTAGCCCCAAGTCATCAGCCAGTCACCTCCTTAGTTTCCTTCTGTAGCCCCAAGTCATCAGCCAGTCACCTCCTTAGTTTCTGCCTGTAGCCCCAAGTCATCAGCCAGTCACCTCCTTAGTTTCTGTCTGTAGCCCCAAGTCATCAGCCAGTCACCTCCTTAGTTTCTGCCTGTAGCCCCAAGTCATCAGCCAGTCACCTCCTTAGTTTCTGTCTGTAGCCTCAAGTCATCAGCCAGTCACCTCCTTAGTTTCTGCCTGTAGCCTCAAGTCATCAGCCAGTCACCTCCTTAGTTTCTGCCTGTAGCCCCAAGTCATCAGCCAGTCACCTCCTTAGTTTCTGTCTGTAGCCTCAAGTCATCAGCCAGTCGCCTCCTTAGTTTCTGCTTGTAGCCCCAAGTCATCAGCCAGTCACCTCCTTAGTTGCTGCCTGTAGCCCCAAGTCATCAGCCAGTCACCTCCTTAGTTTCTGCTAGTAGCCTCAAGTCATCAGCCAGTCACCTCCTTAGTTTCTGCTAGTAGCCTCAAGTCATCAGCCAGTCGCCTCCTTAGTTTCTGCCTGTAGCCCCAAGTCATCAGCCAGTCACCTCCTTAGTTTCTGCTAGTAGCCTCAAGTCATCAGCCAGTCGCCTCCTTAGTTTCTGCCTGTAGCCCCAAGTCATCAGCCAGTCGCCTCCTTAGTTTCTGCCTGTAGCCCCAAGTCATCAGCCAGTCACCTTAGTTTCTGCTAGTAGCCTCAAGTCATCAGCCAGTCACCTCCTTAGTTTCTGCTAGTAGCCTCAAGTCATCAGCCAGTCACCTCCTTAGTTTCTGCTAGTAGCCCCAAGTCATCAGCCAGTCACCTCCTTAGTTTCCTTCTGTAGCCCCAAGTCATCAGCCAGTCACCTCCTTAGTTTCTTCCTGTAGCCCCAAGTCATCAGCCAGTCACCTCAGTTTCTGTAGCTTGATCAAAGTGTACAGTTTCAGAGCCCCGAACCTGACCTTTTGTGATTTTACCACACACACACACACACACACACACACACACACACACACACACACACACACACACACACACACACACACACACACACACACACACACACACACACACACACACACTCACACATACACACACACACACACACACACACACACACACACACACACACACACACACACACACACACACACACACACACACACACACACACACACACACACAGGGTTATTAAAAGTGCAATCTGCAATATTTACTGTTCAATGATAATTTCGACTTAAAAAAACAAACAGCATTTTTTAGCTTTAATTTAAAAAATGGTTTTGTAAAAAAAACTATTTATATATTAGCTGGTTTTGCAGGCACTTTTTGAAGCTTACTTGTCTGCTTGGTACATTATGTATTGCATGAGGCATCAACATGTCTGACAAATGACTCCATAAACTTCATCGCCGCTTAGGAGAACCATCTGGCTATGCACGCTTCCTGTTCAGTCACAGCCAGCCAGTGAAGAAACTGAATGACATCGCTATGTCAATTCAAGTGTCTGCTTGGGATATAGCAACATAAGTAAATACAGAATTTGTACTTTTTTGTTGTTGTTGCCAGACATGAGGACAAATATCAACCTTTCACTGTCACGTATCATCTTTAGCATAAACCTCGCACTACTCTACATGTATGGGCACTTCACAGCCCTTTGGATGATGTCAGGAGGGTGGGATGAATCCAGGTTGTCACTTTACAGCCCTTTGGATGATATCAGGAGGGTAGGATGAATCCAGGTCGTCACTTCACAGCCCTTTGGATGATGTCAGTAGGGTGGGATGAATCCAGGTTGTCACTTCACAGCCCTTTGGATGATGTCAGGAGGGTGGGATGAATCCAGGTCGTCACTTCACAGCCCTTTGGATGATGTCAGTAGGGTGGGATGAATCCAGGTCGTCACTTTACGGCCCTTTGGATGATGTCAGGAGGGTGGGATGAATCCAGGTCGTCACTTTACGGCCCTTTGGATGATGTCAGTAGGGTGGGATGAATCCAGGTCGTCACTTCACAGCCCTTTGGATGATGTCAGTAGGGTGGGATGAATCCAGGTCGTCACTTTACGGCCCTTTGGATGATGTCAGTAGGGTGGGATGAATCCAGGTCGTCACTTCACAGCCCTTTGGATGATGTCTGTTGGGTGGGATGAATCCAGGTCGTCACTTCACAGCCCTTTGGATGATGTCAGTAGGGTGGGATGAATCCAGGTCGTCACTTTACGGCCCTTTGGATGATATCAGGAGGGTGGGATGAATCCAGGTCGTCACTTTACAGCCCTTTGGATGATGTCTGTTGGGTGGGATGAATCCAGGTCGTCACTTCACAGCCCTTTTGGATGATATCAGGAGGGTGGGATGAATCCAGGTCGTCACTTTACAGCCCTTTGGATGATGTCTGTTGGGTGGGATGAATCCAGGTCGTCACTTTACGGCCCTTTGGATGATATCAGGAGGGTGGGATGAATCCAGGTCGTCACTTTACAGCCCTTTGGATGATGTCAGTAGGGTGGGATGAATCCAGGTCGTCACTTTACGGCCCTTTGGATGATGTCAGGAGGGTGGGATGAATCCAGGTCGTCACTTTACAGCCCTTTGGATGATATCAGGAGGGTGGGATGAATCCAGGTCGTCACTTCACAGCCCATTGGATGATGTCAGGAGGGTGGGATGAATCCAGGTCGTCAGTAGCTACTTCTAGAGAGATGAGTACCCCTCAGATGGAGCCATGAGGCCCCTCTAGTATCCTCTCAGTCAGAAGAGAAGAGCTGTTTCATTTGATCGACTCTTATCTATCTAAGAGCCGAGTGGTGTGTGGAGCTGCTTGACTGCTTAGATGGCTCAGATGGCCAGTCCCTGTCTCTCTTATCTTCCCAGGCTCACTGAGGTCTGTAGGGGACCAAAACCCCAAGCCGCGGGGCCCCCCCTCAAGCCGCTGGGCTGCCCCCCCCCGTCCTCATCCTTATTCTCTCCTTCCTAGACCGGATGAAAGGATGAGGAAGCCGCCTCCTCTGCGGATGATAGGATCTGTGTCCAAAATTACACCCTATTCCCTACATAGTGCAACCACACGGCTCAGGTCAAAAGTAGTGCACTATATAGGCGATAGGGTGCTATTTGGGATGCAAACAGGGGCTCTGGAGGATGCTTGCCATATGCCCCTTTGTATTCCCAGGGGAGTGGGAGCCTTTTGGGATGCCCCCCTATCTAAATGTACACCAGGGGGTTTGGGACAATAGAGGCTGCCTGCATGTGACAAAGGCATTTTGGACAGTTTTTTGTTTGACATGGAAGCATCTGTGAGAAAAAGGAACCTTGATTAGCATTTCTCTTTGCATCCCAGATCATTTAAAAAATATATATTTTGATACTGTATCTTTATGGATGGATGTAGGTGTTCCTCTTTTTCAGGTTTTATTCATTAACTGTAAAAAATAACCGGACCCGGTCGGAAAATAATCATTCTAATTTGGATTGGGACTCTTGAGGCAAAGTTCATACAAAAAACAACTGTTTTTCCTTTGGTGGAAAATGGTTTGGTAATTGTTAAAATAGCAGGTTGACTATCCTCATTGGGAGATGCTCCCGATTTCAGATTAAGATTGTGTGTGTGTGTGTGTGTGTGTGTGTGTGTGTGTGTGTGTGTGTGTGTGTTTGTGTGTGTGTGTGTGTGTGTGTGTGTGTGTGTGTGTGTTCGTGTGTGTGTGTGTGTGTGTGTGTGTGTGAGTGTGTGTGTGTGTGTGTGTGTGTGCTTGCATCAAATCCAAAGTTTATTTGTCACATTCGCCGAATACAACAGGTGTAGTAGACCTTACAGTGAAATGCTTACTTACAAGCCCTTAACCAACAATTCAGTTTTAAGAAAAATAAGTGTTAAGAAAGTATTTACTAAAATAAACTGAAGTAAAAAAAATAACAAATAATTAAAGAGCAACAATAAAATAACAGTAGCGAGGCTTTATAGACGGGGTACCGGTAAAGAGTGAATGTACGGGGGCATCGGTTAGTCGAGGAAATTGTGAGGTAATATGCACATGTAGGTAAGGGTAAAGTGACTGTGTGTGTGTGTGTGTGTGTGTGTGTGTGTGTGTGTGTGTGTGTGTGTGTGTGTGTGTGCGTGTGCGCGTGCACGTGTGTGTGTGTGTGTGTGTGTGCAGCAGTTGATTGTAAACAAAAAGGCCTGTTTTATTGAAAATGTGTCTCATAGTTAAAAAAAGGAGAAGGTGCATTACTGTATATGTCCAGCTGAGGACATGCTTCCCTCAGACAGGACTCAAGTAATGTACAGCTTAATTCAGGTCCCTTATTATCACTACATTATAGTGCTATGTGTACTGTAGTTACTCATTGGAAACCAGTGGTGTTGTAAACCATAAATCTAATTTCTACAGTGGTTAATGATCAATGTTGATAATTGAAGTTTTTTTTTTAATACATTTGTACGGCACATTTTTATATTTTTGCCAATAATGCCAATGATGATATGTGTACTTAATATAAACATTTTGATATGGGTTAAATATGAATTTGATGTGGGTTAAATATGAATTTGATATGGGTTAAATATGAATTTGATATGGGTTAAATATGAATTTGATATGGGTTAAATATGAATTTGATCTGGGTTAAATATGAATTTGATCTGGGTTAAATATGAATTTGATATGGGTTAAATATGAATTTGATCTGGGTTAAATATGAATTTGATCTGGGTTAAATATGAATTTGGTATGGGTTAAATATGAATTTGATATAGGGTTTGGGACGGCAGCATAGGTGCTTTACAAATATGATCAGGTCCCACATAAATGTTGCTATGACGTACAGTTGATTTTCTTTGTTGAAATGTGTCTGTATGTCCAGATCTTTGTTGAAATGTGTCTGTATGTCCAGATCTTTGTTTTTAACATGTCTGTATTGTACATGTTTTAATGTTGATGTGTTCATCTGCTCGGAGACTGTAGATTAACTGTCAGCTAAATCTGGCGCAAACGAATCACTTCTCATATTCGGAGACTTTTTTGTTGTTGTACATTGTCCCTGCCAAATAAACTTGATAAATAAATAATAGCTATTTTACCATGTCATAAAAAAAACGTTTTCCATGCAGCCTAAACTACCCTGGTTAACCTTCCCCTTAGCCAACAGGTAGGAGAGCTTCATGCTCCAGGCAGTATTATGTATGAAGTGTGTATCTCATAAGGACAATTGTCCTGCTGATAGCTGGTCTGGTCAGTGGTCTGGTTGGTGGTCACATCATGTCATATCCCAACGCAAAAAAAATATTGAACTTTGAACTTTTCCCACGCAGATGTAAGTCTAAGCTAGCATAATATATGAGTTAATCTTCCATTGGTCACCAACTATAGGAGACCTCCATGAACCAGGCTTCATTATTAAGTGTGTTTCATTGAGGACAATTTTCCTGCTGAAAGGTGGTCTGGTCGGTGGTCTACCTACCTGCCTGGAAGGCCGATCCATTCCTCCGAGCTCGGCCGGCCCCACGCCAGCTGCATGTCATTTCTATCAGACCCGGCCAGGGTCTGTCAATTAAGAAAACAGAGGGCAATCTGTGGGCGCTGAAAGAGATCCCCTCGGCCCTCTCGGAGCCTGAGAGACGGCCTTTTGTTCCCAGGCATGTCTCACATACTTTCAGAGTCCAGATAAGCCCGGGCTCCATGAAACCCTGCTTTATATTTGGCCACTGTAATGTCTCTGTGGGGTCAGGGTATATGGGTAAGCACAGTCAGTGAAAAGGTAATATTCCCCTCCTCTCATAATGGAGCTCTCTCTGTGGCAATAGATGCCACCAACGGGTTAGGTGGTCCTCAGGCCTGGGACATTCGCCGAATGATTTCTCCTCTCCCGTGTGTGAGGTGCCAGCCTGCCCACCACCCACCACCCACCGTAGTGTACTGTAATAGGGAATAGGGCGCCATTTGGGATGCAGATCTACTGTACCACCACCACCACCTAGTTCAGATCTAAAACAGCCAAACAAGAGGGCAGCTCAGGCTGTTTCCTCAAATGGACTTAACAGCTAAAGCTGGATCTACTGCAGGCCAGGGGGAAAGAGCCCTGGTCCGGCTCTGGCTCTGAGACCACCCAGTGTCCAAGTACACAGGTAGATCAAGGTGGGGTTGAAACCTGAGGAGGAGAGGAGGGAGAGAGGGAGGAAGGGAGAGCCACGGTCTGGGCCAGGTAGGGGGTAGAGGGCCAGGCACTCTCAACTGTGTCCCAAATCACCCCCTATTTCCTATATAATATAGTCCACTTGTTAATGCCTTATATAGGGAATAGGGTGCCATTTTAGACACAAGCCGTCTCCCCTTCGCTTCTCTCAATGACTCAGTGTTGCTATGGCTTACTATAAAATGTGTCCTACTGCTCTTTGAAAGAGAACAAGGCTTTAGCTTTAAGTAAATGCCAGGAATTCCTTACAGGCTATTTCAGGTGTATTAGATGTTGTTTCTTTATCTGGCCTGTGTGGAATAGTTGTTATCTGAAGTCTGTTGGCTCCATTGTGTACTTGATTCAGAATATTACATTTTTTAAATAAATATCAAACAAATAGTATATTATGTTAAACTGAAACTAAAATGTAACTTTTCAGTTAGGAGTTTTTAGATGCCTAGAAATCCAAGATAGTGAATTTATTTTATCAAAATTTAAATGGGCAAATTTTTCTATGGGCATAAATTACGTCTAGCAACTGGCCCCACATTGTATCTTCAATGTAAATATGAACCATCAAAAACTAAAGATAACTATTGTAAAATACACTGTGTTCGTAAAATGTATATACTGTAGTATGTATAAGTAGAAGCCTAAGTGTTGTTGTATATTAGTTTACTCTAATTAACGGAGAGGTGTGGTAGGGTTATGGGAAAATAATAAAGGAATATATATATATATATATAAAAATATATATACAGTATGGGGGATTGGAAATGATGCAGACAATTACATTGATGGAAACCACAATCTATCTGCAGTATTAAAGCTGATCTACCCCATAAAAAAAATATGAACCACGAACAATTAGTTACCCTGAAAGAAGAGTGTGTTTTTGTTGCCGTTTATTTAAAGACCGTGTCTAGTGCTCTTGAACATTAGTTTTTGGCAAATTCCTGTGGAGGCATGCAACATGGGATGAGTCTGAAAAGATCCCCTATTTCCAATATAGTGCACTACTTTAGACCAGAGCCCTATGGATTCACAGCCTCCCTCCCTGCCTCCCTCCCTCCCTGACTGCCTGCCTCGCTGCCTCCCTCCCTCCCTACATGCCTGCCTCGCTGCCTCCCTCCCTCCCTACCTGCCTGCCTCGCTGCCTCCCTCCCTCCCTACCTGCCTGCCTCGCTGCCTCCCTCCCCCTTCCCTGCCTCTCTGCCTCCTACCCTCCCTCCCTCCCTCCCTGCCTGCCTGCCCTCGCTGCCTCCCTCCCTCCCTGCCTGCCTCACTGCCTCCCTCCCTCCTTCCCTGCCTCCCTCCCTGCTTCCCTGCCTCCCTGCCTGCCTACCCTCGCTGCCTCCCTCCCTCCCTACCTGCCTCGCTGCCTCCCTCCCTCCCTCCCTCCCTCCTTCCCTGCCTCCCTCCCTGCTTCCCTGCCTCCCCTCCCTCCCTCCCTCCCTCCCTCCCTCCCTCCCTCCCTCCCTCCCTCCCTCCCTCCCTGCCTCCCTCCCTGCTTCCCTGCCTCCCCTCCCTCCCTGCTTCCCTCCCTCCCTGCCTCCCTGCCTCCCTCCCTCCCTGCCTCCCTCCCTCCCTCCCTCCCTGCTTCCCTGCCTCCCCTCCCTCCCTGCCTCTCTGCCTCCCTGCCTGTGATCGAGCCACCAAGGCTTTGTTAACACTAGCTCTGCTTTAAAACCCCAACAGCCTTTCAAGCCTCCCATTATGCCAGAGTCAGTGGGGCAGAAAGAGAAAGAGCCTTTTCCTGCAGTCATGTGGCCATACTGGCATTATACACAGTTCAGTATTAGATATTTGTGAGTCGTATAAACAGAGAGGCTGTGAGGCTTCTCGAAAAAAAAGTTTTTTATAATTGGGAGTTATATAAGTGGTTAAATCCTCCAGAGAAGGATTTCATTTTTTTCTTTCTTTCTTTCCTCTCTTCTATTGTGTGTTTCTGAAAAGCCTCACAGGGAAGACCTCACAGCAGAGAGGGGGACAAATCCTTTGACACAACCATTCTGGTTAGGTTAGTGTCACGTCCCAAATGACACTCTATCCAGTACATCCAGGCCATAGTGGGCCCTGGTCAAAAGTAGTGCACTTATATAGGGAATAGTGGTCAAAAGTAGTGCACTATATATAGGGAATAGTGAGCCGTTTGGTACGTTAGGAATAAGTGAAGTCTTGAAGTCCCGGAGAAGAAATGCGGCTAATTGTCCCCTGCTGTGTAGTTTTTGTGCAAGGTGTTTTACAAATTAAATTACAGCTGCTGTGAAGTGCAGTGCAGTATGTGTAGCGAGTGGAGGCAGGAGGTAGGAGGGAGGTAGAAGATAGGTTTTTATCTGTGTGCTGTGATGATGAACGTGTACACCGGTGTTCCACTTGACAGCTGTGGTAGACAGGCAGGCAAGCAGGTGGGAGGAGAGATCCCGTTTTACCCACTCTCACAGATCAAGCTTTTAATTCCAGTACAGTAATCACTGATGGGACCCATGCAGAAGTTGGAGACTATAGAGTAGACTGGGAGGACCACGGATAGATTGTTCTCAGGGAAGCAGACTGAACACAACTTCCGTTTTTTAAAACTTTAGGAGTAAATATTGGCTCATTTAAATTGATTTGCATATTTTGGTCAAATTTGTTCCATCAGGTGCCAGTATGTGTTTCTGCTAGTTTTTAATTTGATTTAGATTCATATTGTCAATCTATTATTATTTCTCCACGAGTATCATACAAGCACAACGTGTTATACAGAGAGAGAACTTAAAGCCAGAACTGAAAGCCAGTGTTTATCCCCATCACTTGAAAGCTCCCCACTGCTTTTAGGAATTCAAGTGAGTTTAGCCCAGTAATACACCCTTGTGTCCATTTGTTCTGGTTCTGTTCCTCTGTAGCCTCTCCGCCCCAATTAGAAACTCTATGTGTGTGTCCGTGTGAGATTTTGATTCAGCCGTGTCTGTGTCTGTTTATGCGTGTGTGTGTCCAGTGTGTACCAGTCTCTCTGGTGGTCTGGCCCCTCAGTTGTCCCAGCTGTGAGTGATTGTGTACAGTGTGTAAATGTGGGGCTAGCCGGGTCACTCAGGCATGACCCTGGCCATGTCAGGCTCTGCGTTGGGAGGGAGAGAAAGCGCACATCCAAAATGGCACCCTATTCCCTTTATAGTGCACTACTTTTGACCATGGCCCTATGGGTAATAGGTTACTACGTAAGGGAGGGTGCCATTTGGGAGGGAATGAGAGACACAGAGCACAGCAGAGCAGAACACCTCTAGGCTCCAGCAGTGTACGTTCTTCTCTCCCTACCTTGGCCAGCCCCAGCCTAGCTCACAAACAAGGACTATGCCCAAATGGCACCCTATTCCTAAAAGTCCTGGACAAAAGTAGTGCACTATACAAGGAATAGGGTGCCATTTAGGACGTACATAAGGATTTAGGTCAACTTGATGCTCCCTCCGCCCTCGACTCCCAGTTAGTTTGTTAACATACATTTGATTAAGTGTTTCGGTCAGGCTAGTCAGAATGCTGCTATGGTGTGGCCTTGTGTCAGTTGGATTTTGTGTGTGTTGTGTGTGGATTATTTTGTAACATTCCCACTTGTATTTTATTTTACCAAAGTACTAATTTCATGTGATTCATATTTGATTATTGATTGCATTTCTGCATAGGATCCATAAATTGGTTGTTGTGTGAACCCACTGAAATGTTGTTTTCTGCTTGCTTCAGAGACTGGATGCTTTGATTTAACCAATGAGCTGTCTTCTAAAGCCGAGCCACCGAGAAGGGCTTCCCTACAACAGCCCCTACCACCACCAGTTAAACATTTTCATGGTGGATTTGAAATGAGATTATGCATGGGTTCAATTGACTTAATGGATTTCAAGAGGACTAGAACCTATTAATGAATAGGGTGGCCTAAGGCTGCTTGCCCCCACCAATAGCAAGCTAATCTGGCATGCAAATTAAATCCTGCCTCAATATGGCTGCCTCTTTAATGTCATCCTCTACACACTTCCCCTTATTGATATGTATTATTATAGCAGAATAGGCTTCTAAACAAACTGCCTGGCCCTACATGAGGGAGGTGATTATGGTATGAATGGGATCCATGCTGGGCAGGGGGAGAGTGGAGGCAGGGAGGTGGGTGTGTGTGAGCAGGGTAGTAGAGTCGGCATGCCTACAGAATGCCGTCGAGTCCAGCGGACGGAGCAGTGGGGTTGATCTGTCGCTGTCACAGCCACTGTGCTGTTTCTCTGAGGTAGGGAGACACTTTTGTAGGATTAGAAACTAGATTATTCATTTAAAAAGGTCCAAATTGGTTATCATTTTGGGGGGAATTTTGGGAACAATACAGACTTATTTATATTTAGTGTTTCCTGTTTTGGGTTGTATATTCCACACATGACTTCCTGTCTCCTTCACCACACTGCATTTCACCACATTTACCACTGACCCCTGCTTTACCTGAAGAAGATACGGTATGTTGTTGTGTTGAAACATGTATATTCACTCACTAACTGTAAGTCTCTCTGGATAACAGCGTCTCATAAATGACTCCAATGTAAATGTGTTGAGGTCAGTTTATTTGGAGTGCTAATCTGGCGGAAGGCGGAAGGCCGCAGTGTAGTGTGATGTCTGGCTGCCATGAGACGTTCTTGGCATTCTCTCTCTCTCTCTCTCTCTACGTCTTCATCTCTGCTGATGTCTTCATGCCTGGTTACCCAGGAGCCTACTCTGTTAGTGTCTAACAGGGGGATAGTTAGGGGTCATTGGGAGGCCAGGTGTGCGTCCCAAATTGTGCCCTATTAGTGTACTAGTTTAGATCTGAGCCCTAGGGTCCCTGGTTTTCCCAAATGGAACCCTATGTCCAATATAGTGCTCTGATCAGAAGTAGTGCACTACAAAGACAATAGGATGTTATTTCAGACACAACACAGGTTGAACCCTAACCCCATCCCAGCCCAGGTTGAACCCTAACCCCATCCCAGCCCAGGTTGAACCCTAACCCCGTCCCAACCCAGGTTGAACCCTAACCCCATCCCAGCCCAGGTTGAACCCTAACCCCATCCCAGCCCAGGTTGAACTCTAACCCCGTCACAGCCCAGGTTGAACCCTAACCCCATCCCAGCCCAGGTTGAACCTCAGCCCAGCCCAGGTTGAACCCTAACCCCATCCCAGCCCAGGTTGAACCTCAGCCCAGCGCAGGTTGAACCCTAACCCCATCCCAGCCCAGGTTGAACCCTAACCCCATCCCAGCCCAGGTTGAACCCTAACCCCATCCCAGCCCAGGTTGAACCCTAACCCCGTCCCAGCCCAGGTTGAACCCTAACCCCGTCCCAGCCCAGGTTGAACCCTAACCCCATCCCAGCCCAGGTTGAACCCTAACCCCGTCCCAGCCCAGGTTGAACCCTAACCTCGTCCCAGCCCAGGTTGAACCCTAACCCCATCCCAGCCCAGGTTGAACCCTAACCCCGTCCCAGCCCAGGTTGAACTCTAAACCCATCCCAGCCGGGGCTACCTACTAATGGCTGATCAGGAGAGCACTGCATTATACACACATATATACAGTATACAAAACATTAAGAACACCTGCTCTTTCCATGACATAGACTGACCAGGTGAATCCAGGTGAAAGCTATGATCCCTTATTGATGTTGAATCCCCTTCAATCAGTGTAGATGAAGGAGAGGAAACAGGTTAAAGAAGGATTTTTAAGACTTGAGACAATTGAGACATGGATTGTGGGTGTGTGCTATTCAGAGGATGAATGGACAAGACAAAATATTTAAGTGCCTTTGAACAGGGTACGGTAGTAGGTGCCAGGCGCACCGGTTTGATTCAAGAACTGCAACGCTGCTGGATTTTTCACGCTCAACAGTGTCCTGTGTCTATCAAGAATGGTCCACCACCCAAAGGACATCCGGCCAACTTGACACAACTCAATATTAGGAAGGTGTCCTTAATAACTTGCCTAGTTAAAGAAAGGTTAAATAAATACAAATTAAATAAAAATGTTTAGGGGGGTTGACACTGAGAATATTGCTGTTATGGCTACTTTCTCATTCATTAATAAAGCTTGGTATGAAGTTGGTAAAGTTTAGCTACTAAATTTATGAAACCATTGCTCTATAAGTATGTCAGTCAATACTGATTGCACTTCTCTTTACATTGCTAGAATGTATACTAGGTGTGTCTTGTGTAGTAGTCTATGTCTCATGATGTAAGCTTCCCTTAAAGAGACAGGCTGGTCTTCGGATTCCATCTGACTCAACCTCTCTCAATACACACTTCAGCACAAGTCTTTCTTTTGAGAGAAATTAAATAAGACGTGAATTGAATATTTTCGATTTATCTGACAGAAGTCAGGAGTCGTGGTAAATAAAAATAAATAAATAAACCCTGTCTTCTAATGCAGGCCAGAGAGGTATGGTTGAGTGTTTGAGCCTCATTTCAAGCACAATTAACTTGAAATGGAGTCCTGGAGGATCAATAGGTCCCAGTTGATCCAGGGGGTGTCTGCCACTCCATGGAAATGGCCCACATATGGTAATACAACTCTCTGTGTGTGTGTGTCTGTGTTTGTGTGTGTGTGTGTGTGTGTGTGTGTATGTGTGTGTGGTAATGCACCCCCACAACACAGAGGATTTACTTCTGCCGCTGTGGTTCCAGACCAACATGAATAACAAACAGTGGGGCCACCCCTTGGGAGCCATCTTCTTTTATCCCAACTCCAATTAATCTTTAGGGGAGATACCATTTAGACCTAATGAAACAGGGGGTAACAATTATGTGGCTGTGTTGTTGATACTGAAAGGTAATGGCAACAGAATAACATGCCGTATGATTTTCTGAGCCTTGGGAGGGGTGTCAATGTCGTTTTGCCTCGGGCTGTTTCTGTAAAATCACGTCACAACGTCCCCACACAGATGATAAAATAACAAGATGCAAAGCTGCATTATGTTGCTGCATTATGTAAAGCCAGCTCAATGTTACTGCATTATGTAAAGCCAGCTCAATGTTACTGCATTATGTAAAGCCAGCTTAATGTCACTGCATTATGTAAAGCCTGCTCTGTGTTACTGCATTATGTAAAGCCAGTTCTATGTCACTGCATTATGTAAAGCCAGCTCTGTGTTACTGCATTATGTAAAGCCAGCTCTGTGTTACTGCATTATGTAAAGCCAGTTCTATGTTACTGCATTATGTAAAGCAAGCTCTATGTCACTGCATTATGTAAAGCCAGCTCTGTGTTACTGCATTATGTAAAGCCAGCTCTATGTTACTGCATTATGTAAAGCCAACTCTATGTTGCTGCATTATGTAAAGCCAGCTCTATGTTACTGCATTATGTAAAGCCAGCTCTATGTTACTGCATTATGTTGCTGCATAATGTAAAGCCAGCTCTATGTTACTGCATTAATTAAAGCCAGCTCTATGTCACTGCATTATATAAAGCCAGTTCTATGTTACTGCATTATGTAAAGCCAGCTCTATGTCACTGCATTATATAAAGCCTGCTCAATGTTACTGCATTATGCAAAGCCAGCTCTATGTTACTGCATTATGTAAAGCCAGCTCTATGTCACTGCATTATGTAAAGCCAGTTCTATGTTACTGCATTATGTAAAGCCAGTTCTGTTACTGCATAATGTAAAGCCAGTTCTATGTTACTGCATAATGTAAAGCCAGTTCTATGTTACTGCATTATGTAAAGCCAGCTCTGTGTTACAGCATTATGTAAAGCCAGGTCTATGTTACTACATTATGTAAAGCCAGCTCAATGTTACTGCATTATGTAAAGCCAGCTCTGTGTTACTGCATTATGTAAAGCCAGCTCTATGTCACTGCATTATGTAAAGCCAGTTCTATGTTACTGCATTATGCAAAGCCAGTTCTATGTTACTGCATTATGTAAAGCCAGCTCAATGTTACTGCATTATGTAAAGCCAGCTCTATGTCACTGCATTATGTAAAGCCAGTTCTATGTTACTGCATAATGTAAAGCCAGCTCTATGTTACTGCATTATGTAAAGCCAGCTCTATGTCACTGCATTATGTAAAGCCAGTTCTATGTTACTGCATTATGTAAAGCCAGTTCTATGTTACTGCATAATGTAAAGCCAGTTCTATGTTACTGCATTATGTAAAGCCAGCTCTGTGTTACTGCATTATGTAAAGCCAGCTCTATGTTACTGCATTATGTAAAGCCAGTTCTATGTTACTGCATTATGCAAAGCCAGTTCTATGTCACTGCATAATGTAAAGCCAGTTCTATGTTACTGCATAATGTAAAGCCAGTTCTATGTTACTGCATAATGTAAAGCCCGTTCTATGTTACTGCATAATTTAAAGCCAGTTCTATGTTACTGCATAATGTAAAGCCAGCTCTATGTCACTGCATTATGTGCTCATAGTCATCTTTAAAACATGTTGTTGTTTCACCTCCCTTTTCACTGCTTCTCTTGCTAAAACAATGACTTGCAGTACCTTAGTAGTCTGTTAAGGGGAGCAACGACATAAACAAAGGATCAATGAATGACTGACTGAGTGACCTCACGCGTAGTCCTCAAGTCTCTGCTTTGCCTTGATCAGATAAATAACAACAACAACTAAATGAAGCTGAAGTTTGCAGGCAGACGTGTGCCGTTCACTGTGCTTCTGAAGCAATTCCCTAATGGGTGCTTATGTGAAATACGACTTTCCCTTTGCATTTCCAGGCTCAGAATGTGTGTGGCATTTATTTGCAGAACTCCATTTCAATTTGCAGGGACTGGCAGCTGAAGGAGGCACAGGGGACGCTGCCTCATCGCCTCCACTTACTAACGTTATAGACCTTATAGAAGGCTGCCTGGAGGGAACATACACACACACACACACTGTTATAGGCCTTATAGGCCCTGCCTAGGAGGGGACCCTCAGCAGGCTGCAACACTTAAACGTCTGAAGACCTCCACCAGTCAATGTAATGTACACTGCTCTGATGGATCCAGAATCCCCATCCATTCCTCTGTGTGTGTATGTGTGTATGTGTGTGTATGTGTGTGTGTGTGTGTGTGTGTGTATGTGTGTGAGTGTGTCGATGGCAGGCTGGGCTAAAGTGCATGTAGAAAGCTTGATTTGTTTCCACAGTCAGAGAAGTGTCTCTGAATCGTCTTTCTAATCTGTGGTTGTTTGTTTCCACAGTCAGAGAAGTGTCTCTGAATCGTCTTTTTAATCTGTGGTTGTTTGTTTCAAACAGATGAAACAGATGAAATGAATGAAATAACATTCAACGACAGTGGCAGTAATGTATTCTAATGTAGTCATCTCAACAGATGGACACCAATGGTTATGAGTCATATGGTCAGTGTCACTTCACATGACTTTATCAATATATAGTATTCTACTTTGATCGGGTTAAAAACAGATACTATTTTTAAGCCCATATGGGAAATAAAAGCTAATTAAACTTTCATTATGGTACCAATCTGGCATAGAATCACCAAAATAGTACAGCAAAAAAAAAAAAAGAAAAAAAAGAAATGCTTGGAGGCGAAATTGAAAAAGCACAATGGACAAATGAACAAATTAACTTATTCACCAACAACAACATAACAGCACGACAGACCATTGGCAATATCATCTGTAGCCTAGCTGTGTTCCTTTTGGCTCAGCCTGGGATTTTTAATTGTTTGATAATTCATCTCGGAGCACTAATTTACCCCCCACCGTCAGAGTTGTATGTTCCACCATTTAGTGAAACATTCCCACAGAATTCTAAATGAGCTAGTGGCATATAAAAGCTGTGTTCCAGGGAATGACACCTATTTATGGACGGGTTTTCAAGGCCTGTTCATCAACATTAACCCTTTGGGCAAACTAATGCCCATATGCTACATTTTCAGAACATTCTATTTGAAAGTCCTTGTGACCAACAGTACTGTACTTTCATTCCTGTTTTAGCTACAGTATCGGCTACCGAGTGTGTGATTCAAGTTGAATTTATTAGCTAATACAAGTTTATGGATGCAGTATTTTGTTTTCTCAGTTTCGATTTGATGAGCCAGAATAAATTTGATAGTTTCTGATTGAATACCGCCGGTTTTGTCCTCCTTTACTTTTGGTTGTGTGGTCAGTCCTGTCTTGTCCTGTCTTGTCCTGTCTTGTCCTGTCTTGTCCTGTCTTGTCCTGTCTCTGGCCTGCAGGTTAGGGTTAGGGCAGCAGTAGAGGAGGGGTCAGTCCTGTCTTGTCCTGTCTTGTCCTGTCTCTGGCCTGCAGGTTAGGGTTAGGGCAGCAGTAGAGGAGGGGTCAGTCCTGTCCTGTCCTGTCCTGTCCTGTCCTGTCCTGTCTCTGGCCTGCAGGTTAGGGTTAGGGCAGCAGTAGAGGAGCGGTCCATGCTGTCTTGTCCTGTCTCTGGCCTGCAGGTTAGGGTTAGGGCAGCAGTAGAGGAGCGGTCCATGCTGTCCTGTCCTGTCTCTGGCCTGCAGGTTAGGGTTAGGGCAGCAGTAGAGGAGCGGTCCATGCTGTCCTGTCCTGTCTCTGGCCTGCAGGTTAGGGTTAGGGCAGCAGTAGAGGAGGGGTCAGTCCTGTCTTGTCCTGTCTCTGGCCTGCAGGTTAGGGTTAGGGCAGCAGTAGAGGAGGGGTCAGTCCTGTCTTGTCCTGTCTCTGGCCTGCAGGTTAAGGTTAGGGCAGCAGTAGAGGAGGGGTCAGTCCTGTCTTGTCCTGTCTCTGGCCTGCAGGTTAGGGTTAGGGCAGCAGTAGAGGAGCGGTCCATGCTGTCCTGTCCTGTCTCTGGCCTGCAGGTTAGGGTTAGGGCAGCAGTAGAGGAGGGGTCAGTCCTGTCTTGTCCTGTCTCTGGCCTGCAGGTTAGGGTTAGGGCAGCAGTAGAGGAGCGGTCCATGCTGTCCTGTCCTGTCTCTGGCCTGCAGGTTAGGGTTAGGGCAGCAGTAGAGGAGCGGTCCATGCTGTCCTGTCCTGTCTCTGGCCTGCAGGTTAGGGTTAGGGCAGCAGTAGAGGAGGGTTCAGTCCTGTCCTGTCCTGTCCTGTCTCTGGCCTGCAGGTTAGGGTTAGGGCAGCAGTAGAGGAGGGGTCAGTCCTGTCTTGTCCTGTCTCTGGCCTGCAGGTTAGGGTTAGGGCAGCAGTAGAGGAGCGGTCCATGCTGTCCTGTCCTGTCTCTGGCCTGCAGGTTAGGGTTAGGGCAGCAGTAGAGGAGGGGTCAGTCCTGTCTTGTCCTGTCTCTGGCCTGCAGGTTAGGGTTAGGGCAGCAGTAGAGGAGGGGTCAATCCTGTCCTGTCTCTGGCCTGCAGGTTAGGGTTAGGGCAGCAGTAGAGGAGGGGTCAGTCATGTCCTGTCTCTGTCTCTGGCCTGCAGGTTAGGGTTAGGGCAGCAGTAGAGGAGGGGTCAGTCATGTCCTGTCTCTGTCTCTGGCCTGCAGGTGGGCTCTTCCATCTGTGATGAAGAGGTCAGCATCACTGAGGGTCACAGGGTCACATGGTGTTCTGAGACCACCAAGGCTTCTGAACCCTCCCTCTCCCGTCCCCACTGGTCAATAAACTATTACAGGGCTCCCCACCCTCTCCCCACAGTGACTAATGCCTCTGAGCTCAGATGGACTGTTAAAGGTTAATGCTGGACGCTGACCTCCGTCACATCTGACAAATACTGTCATTGTTTGATACCCAGATCTCCCAGCTTGTAGCTTGTATAATTGAGGCTGGTTTAAAAGATCACCCGGGTGAGCTCTTCAGAGTAGATAGACAACTATGCCTGGAAGTGGATGGGCTGAAATTCTAATTCCCAATTGTAGGCCAATGCACTTGGTTGGTCTTTTGACTGATGTGCTGTGATTCAGAGGTTGATTCAGAGGTTAGTTTGTACCAAGCAAAGAAGAGCGTATCAGTTTATTGAACAGGGTGAAACAGTTGAAATCCACTGTGTGGATATTTACGGCACTGTAATAGAGCAGCCTTTCTCAAACCTCTCCTCTGGGGCCCCTCAGCCTTTCTCTAACCTCTCCTCTGGGACCCCTCAGCCTTTCTCAAACCTCTCCTCTGGGACCC
Organism: Salvelinus namaycush; assembly: GCF_016432855.1. NCBI lineage: Eukaryota > Metazoa > Chordata > Actinopteri > Salmoniformes > Salmonidae > Salvelinus > Salvelinus namaycush. The sequence goes on along the minus strand of NC_052328.1, from coordinate 1,414,890 downwards.
CTCAGCCTTTCTCAAACCTCTCCTCTGGGACCCCTCAGCCTTTCTCAAACCTCTCCTCTGGGACCCCTCAGCCTTTCTCAAACCTCTCCTCTGGGACCCCTCAGCCTTTCTCTAACCTCTCCTCTGGGACCCCTCAGCCTTTCTCAAACCTCTCCTCTGGGACCCCTCAGCCTTTCTCTAACCTCTCCTCTGGGACCCCTCAGCCTTTCTCTAACCTCTCCTCTGGGACCCCTCAGCCTTTCTCAAACCTCTCCTCTGGGACCCCTCAGCCTTTCTCAAACCTCTCCTCTGGGACCCCTCAGCCTTTCTCAAACCTCTCCTCTGGGACCCCTCAGCCTTTCTCAAACCTCTCCTCTGGGACCCCTCAGCCTTTCTCAAACCTCTCCTCTGGGACCCCTCAGCCTTTCTCAAACCTCTCCTCTGGGACCCCTCAGCCTTTCTCAAACCTCTCCTCTGGGACCCCTCAGCCTTTCTCAAACCTCTCCTCTGGGACCCCTCAGCCTTTCTCAAACCTCTCCTCTGGGACCCCTCAGCATTTCTCTAACCTCTCCTCTGGGACCCCTCAGCCTTTCTCTAACCTCTCCTCTGGGACCCCTCAGCCTTTCTCAAACCTCTCCTCTGGGACCCCTCAGCCTTTCTCAAACCTCTCCTCTGGGACCCCTCAGCCTTTCTCTAACCTCTCCTCTGGGACCCCTCAGCCTTTCTCAAACCTCTCCTCTGGGACCCCTCAGCCTTTCTCTAACCTCTCCTCTGGGACCCCTCAGCCTTTCTCAAACCTCTCCTCTGGGACCCCTCAGCCTTTCTCTAACCTCTCCTCTGGGACCCCTCAGCCTTTCTCAAACCTCTCCTCTGGGACCCCTCAGCCTTTCTCAAACCTCTCCTCTGGGACCCCTCAGCCTTTCTCAAACCTCTCCTCTGGGACCCCTCAGCCTTTCTCAAACCTCTCCTCTGGGACCCCTCAGCCTTTCTCAAACCTCTCCTCTGGGACCCCTCAGCCTTTCTCAAACCTCTCCTCTGGGACCCCTCAGCCTTTCTCTAACCTCTCCTCTGGGACCCCTCAGCCTTTCTCAAACCTCTCCTCTGGGACCCCTCAGCCTTTCTCTAACCTCTCCTCTGGGACCCCTCAGCCTTTCTCTAACCTCTCCTCTGGGACCCCTCAGCCTTTCTCAAACCTCTCCTCTGGGACCCCTCAGCCTTTCTCAAACCTCTCCTCTGGGACCCCTCAGCCTTTCTCAAACCTCTCCTCTGGGACCCCTCAGCCTTTCTCAAACCTCTCCTCTGGGACCCCTCAGCCTTTCTCAAACCTCTCCTCTGGGACCCCTCAGCCTTTCTCAAACCTCTCCTCTGGGACCCCTCAGCCTTTCTCAAACCTCTCCTCTGGGACCCCTCAGCCTTTCTCAAACCTCTCCTCTGGGACCCCTCAGCCTTTCTCAAACCTCTCCTCTGGGACCCCTCAGCCTTTCTCAAACCTCTCCTCTGGGACCCCTCAGCCTTTCTCAAACCTCTCCTCTGGGACCCCTCAGCCTTTCTCAAACCTCTCCTCTGGGACCCCTCAGCCTTTCTCAAACCTCTCCTCTGGGACCCCTCAGCCTTTCTCTAACCTCTCCTCTGGGACCCCTCAGCCTTTCTCTAACCTCTCCTCTGGGACCCCTCAGCCTTTCTCAAACCTCTCCTCTGGGACCCCTCAGCCTTTCTCTAACCTCTCCTCTGGGACCCCTCAGCCTTTCTCAAACCTCTCCTCTGGGACCCCTCAGCCTTTCTCTAACCTCTCCTCTGGGACCCCTCAGCCTTTCTCAAACCTCTCCTCTGGGACCCCTCAGCCTTTCTCAAACCTCTCCTCTGGGACCCCTCAGCCTTTCTCAAACCTCTCCTCTGGGACCCCTCAGCCTTTCTCAAACCTCTCCTCTGGGACCCCTCAGCCTTTCTCTAACCTCTCCTCTGGGACCCCTCAGCCTTTCTCAAACCTCTCCTCTGGGACCCCTCAGCCTTTCTCTAACCTCTCCTCTGGGACCCCTCAGCCTTTCTCTAACCTCTCCTCTGGGACCCCTCAGCCTTTCTCAAACCTCTCCTCTGGGACCCCTCAGCCTTTCTCAAACCTCTCCTCTGGGACCCCTCAGCCTTTCTCAAACCTCTCCTCTGGGACCCCTCAGCCTTTCTCAAACCTCTCCTCTGGGACCCCTCAGCCTTTCTCAAACCTCTCCTCTGGGACCCCTCAGCCTTTCTCAAACCTCTCCTCTGGGACCCCTCAGCCTTTCTCTAACCTCTCCTCTGGGACCCCTCAGCCTTTCTCAAACCTCTCCTCTGGGACCCCTCAGCCTTTCTCTAACCTCTCCTCTGGGACCCCTCAGCCTTTCTCAAACCTCTCATCTGGGACCCCTCAGCCTTTCTCAAACCTCTCCTCTGGGACCCCTCAGCCTTTCTCAAACCTCTCCTCTGGGACCCCTCAGCCTTTCTCTAACCTCTCCTCTGGGACCCCTCAGCCTTTCTCAAACCTCTCCTCTGGGACCCCTCAGCCTTTCTCTAACCTCTCCTCTGGGACCCCTCAGCCTTTCTCTAACCTTTCCTCTGGGACCCCTCAGCCTTTCTCAAACCTCTCCTCTGGGACCCCTCAGCCTTTCTCTAACCTCTCCTCTGGGACCCCTCAGCCTTTCTCAAACCTCTCCTCTGGGACCCCTCAGCCTTTCTCAAACCTCTCCTCTGGGACCCCTCAGCCTTTCTCAAACCTCTCCTCTGGGACCCCTCAGCCTTTCTCAAACCTCTCCTCTGGGACCCCTCAGCCTTTCTCAAACCTCTCCTCTGGGACCCCTCAGCCTTTCTCTAACCTCTCCTCTGGGACCCCTCAGCCTTTCCACGTGTTAGATCTATCCAGAACTAGCCCACCTGATTCCAATCGTCAACTAATCATCAAGCCCTTGACGAGGGGAATCAGGTGAGTTGGTTTAGGGCTACAACAAGATGGTGAAATGTCTGGGGGTCCCCGAGGAGAGGTGTGAGAACTACCAGAATAGGGTATGACTACAAAAAAACAACTACAGTGGTATAGCAGTAATATACTCATGACAGTCCTATGATAGTCTGTGTGTGGTGGTAATGGAGTCCTATGATAGTCTGTGTGTTATGTTAGTGGTAATGGAGTCCTATGATAGTCTGTGTGTAGTGGTAATGGAGTCCTATGATAGTCTGTGTGTTATGTTAGTGGTAATGGAGTCCTATGATAGTCTGTGTGTGGTGGTAGTGGAGTCCTATGATAGTCTGTGTGTGGTGGTAATGGAGTCCTATGATAGTCTGTGTGTGGTGGTAATGGAGTCCTATGATAGTCTGTGTGTTATGTTAGTGGTAATGGAGTCCTATGATAGTCTGTGTGTTATGTTAGTGGTAATGGAGTCCTATGATAGTCTGTGTGTGGTGGTAGTGGAGTCCTATGATAGTCTGTGTGTGGTGGTAATGGAGTCCTATGATAGTCTGTGTGTGGTGGTAATGGAGTCCTATGATAGTCTGTGTGTGGTGGTAATGGAGTCCTATGATAGTCTGTGTGTTATGTTAGTGGTAATGGAGTCCTATGATAGTCAGTGTGTGGTGGTAATGGAGTCCTATGATAGTCAGTGTGTTATGTTAGTGGTGATGGAGTCTTATGATAGTCTGTGTGTGGTGGTAATGGAATCCTATGATAGTCTGTGTGTAGTGGTAGTGGAGTCCTATGATAGTCTGTGTGTTATGTTAGTGGTAATGGAGTCCTATGATAGTCTGTGTGTTATGTTAGTGGTAATGGAGTCCTATGATAGTCTGTGTGTTATGTTAGTGGTAATGGAGTCCTATGATAGTCTGTGTGTAGTGGTAATGGAGTCCTATGATAGTCTGTGTGTTATGTTAGTGGTAATGGAGTCCTATGATAGTCTGTGTGTGGTGGTAATGGAGACCTATGATAGTCTGTGTGTAGTGGTAATGGAGTCATATGATAGTCTGTGTGTGGTGGTAATGGAGTCCTATGATAGTCAGTGTGTGGTGGTAATGGAGTCCTATGATAGTCTGTGTGTGGTGGTAATGGAGTTCTATAATAGTCTGTGTGTAGTGGTAATGGAGTCTTATGATAGTCTGTGTGTTATGTTAGTGGTAATGGAGTCCTATGATAGTCAGTGTGTTACGTTAGTGGTAATGGAGTCCTATGATAGTCAGTGTGTTACGTCCGTGTTAATGGATGGCATGGCGAAGCTGTAAACATCCAGGTGCAGCCTCACCATTATTAGGAGTTGATAAACAGATCTCTTTATAAACAGCGCTCTGATTGGTTGAACATCATGTTATTCTGCCAACCCTCACTTCCAATCAATTCATGCCACAAATTCTAACTCACACTCACTCAAGCATTGCCTATTGCCTTGTTCCTTCATTTCCTCTCCCCTTGTCAACGTTGGTTGGGTCCCCTCTCTCTCTCTCTCAGTCAGTTCCATAAACAACGCTCAACACGTCTAGATATTTATCAGCTCTATGGGCTGTTATGTTGTCATCTCTACAAAAGCTCCAAATCAACAGTGGGGTTGAATTTTATTCCAACGTGAAAGCATAAATGTTATTATCTATACTGCCTACCTACTGTATTTTGATCATCGGTCCTCTTCCAGAGGTTTTTCCCGACTGCAACATATATTGCTTAAGTGACAGGTCAGATAAAATGACCCTGTCTGTCTGTCTGTCTGTCTGTCTTTGAACGTGGGAAGCCATCCTCCTAGGTACATAGCAGAGAGGAGTAGCAGTCCCCTTCTGGGCTGTGGATGGCCGTCTCATCAAGCTCTGTCTTTCACTACAGCTGCTTTACAGCAATGGAGGGGGGGTAACGTCAGCCAGGAGGGAGGGGAGAGGGAACGTCAGCGAGACAGGCAGGGGACAACCTCTGAGGGCCCTGCCTACTCCAACTTCCCCCCAATGTCCCCCCATCGTCCTCTGGGACCCTTCAACCAGCTTTAGAGGCCAAATGAGGTGTAAGTCTATTAAAAGGCAGTTTGTCTGTGGATCACTGTCCCACAGGGGGGGGGGGGGGGCTTTGCCTTGTCATTCAGGTGCAGCTAATTTCCTTCTGGTCGACACACACAGAGGCAGAGCGTACACTGGTCTGGCCCTAGCCATGAGGGTGGGGGGGGGGGGGGGGGGGGGGGGGTAGTGTGGGTGAGGGGTGATGGATGACGGGTTGGTGGTGGTGGAGGGGGTATGGGTGAGGGGTGACGGGTGGTGGGGGGGGGGAGACAGGACACAGTCAGACTGACTGGACCTGCTGCTGCTAGAATGTAAAATAACTAAAATGTCTTTCATGTGAGCCCTTCTCACTGTGGTCTGTCAGACAGAATAGTCAGAGTGATACAGGAATTCATACAGTACATTATATAAAAAATGTAAGCTAGAAGGTTCCAGAGCATTACCTACATATAATGTTTCATTATTTATAATAACACAGACTCAGAGGTTTTATCCAAACATGTTGAATTACTATTCGGAATGTTCAAGGCATTTCTTCTTCTTCTTCTTCTCTCGAAATGAAACACCTACATTTCCAATAGCTCTGCTGTGTGGCCTCCAAACCCACGGTACTGCTGGCATTACTCTGAGTAGCTCCTGAGAACGTGTGGCTCTGAGTCTTGACTTAGTGAACAATAGAAGCCATCTGTAAGTGGAGTCCCTTGAATACGTTTCCAGTGACACATTGTGATAAACTGTCACATGATTACAAACTGTGGGATAAGTGTTGGAGTGGGGGGCTGTAGTGGAGCGGGTCGAGAGCTTTATAAGTTCCTCCGTGTCCACATCACTAAGGAATTAACATGGCCCACACACAGTTGTGCAGAGGGCACGACGGCACCTCTTCCCCCTAAGGAGTCTGAAAAGATTTGGTATGGGCCCTCAGATCCTCAAAACGTTATACAGCTGCACCATTGAGAGCATCTTGACTGGCTGCATCACCGCTTGATACGGCAACTGCAAGGCATCCAACCGCAAGGCGCTACAGAGGGTAGTGCGTACGGCCCAGTACATCACTGGGTTCCGAGCTTCCTGCCATCCAGGACCTCTATACCAGGCGGCGTCCAAAGAAGGCCCCCAAAAAATTGTCAAGGACTCCAGCCACCCGAGTCATAACCTGTTCTCTATGCTACCACACGGCATGCCGGAGCACCAAGTCTGGAACCAACAAGACTCTGAACAGACTCTACCCCCAAGAGATGAGACTGTTAAACAAGACGGCTTACTAACTAATCAAACGGCTACCAGGACTAACAGCGTTGACCTCTTTTCTGCACTAACTCTCTTGCACTGACTCTATGCACACACACACACACACACACTGGACTCTTACACATACTTCCACTGCCCCCCCCCCCCCCTCCCCTCACACACACACTCTATACGTAGCCATGTTATTTTGACTCGTTGTGTTATTCATCATACACCATGTACTTATTCCTCATGTCACTAGTTGTAGTTTGTATCTTTAACTCTGCATTGTTGTAAAATAACCCGTCAGGAAGCATTTCACTGTTAGTCTCCACCTGTTGTTTATCAAGCATGTGACCAATAACATTAGATGTGATTGAATTGGGCCAGGCTTTATCCTCAGTCACTGGCTCTGTTCCAAATGTCACACGTTTCCATATATAGTGCACTACTTTTAACCAGGGCCCATAGATATAGTGCACTATTTACTTCAAAAGTAGGTCACTATATAGGGAATAGTGTTCCATTTGGGATGCCGCCAGTGTTTTCTTCACACTTCACTCAATGATGTCCAAACTACAGGCTATTCCCATTGAAAGTTAATTATCTTCCGAAGAGGCCTTTCTGAAGTTCTCTGTGTTCCTTCCTGGGTTAATTCATAAGCATTCCTCTTGTTTTCCCAGGGGAAGAATGTCTGCATTTTAAGTGTGTGTGTGTGTGTGTGTGTGTGTGTGTGTGTGTGTGTGTGTGTGTGTGTGTGTGTGTGTGTGTGTGTGTTCTACAGACACAGCAGCATCTTCACTTCCCCCAGTTGAAGTGTGGCGCAGGGCTAAGTGGTCCCTGTGCTCACAACGCCACCTCTCCCTGCCCAAACATGACAGCTGGGGACCTGACTGTTGCTATGGAAATCAGACACCCCCCCCGCCCCCGCATAAACAGACACGCACACGCACACGCACACGCACACGCACACGCACACGCACACGCACACACACACACACACACACACACACACACACACACACACACACACACACACACACACACACACACACACACACACACACACAGGTTGAAGATGCCCCAGACTGCTCCTTTAAGACCGTACCAGTCCTCCTCCTCTTCTCCATGTTAACAAGTAGACATTTCTGTTGTTCCAAGCTGTTTCAAACAGGGTTTATTGCAAATGGGAAAATGGCTGAGGGAACACTGGGGTGCTTAACTACACAGCTCAGCTTAGCTCTGTAGCTGAAACCATTCCCCCGAATGGGTTTCTAGTAGAAGCCATTTGTGAGTGATAAAAAAAATACAAAATAAAATGGTTGATTCATTAAACCTTAGTTTGAACAACACAATAGGCATTGTGAGTTAGGCATTAGTTACATACTGCAGTTATCCAGTTAAAGGTGTCTTCATATCTCTAATAACTGAAAAACACTGAATGTTGGAATCTTTTCATCTTTGAAGTTCTGGTCTCTATTTTTGAACAATGAAAGACATTTCATTACAGTACTGTACAATGAACAGAACCTCTGCTGTCACACCAGAGCCATGGGTCAAGCACGGCATATTACGTAGAGAAAGGGAGAGGAAGAGAGAGAGAGAGAGAGAGAGACAGATAGAGGACAATTCTCAGCACTCCTACTCTGAGACACTTTACACATTCAAGTCCTGGTCTTGGTGCCATTAAATATTGTGGTAACGACGTTTGTGGGGTGGTTTGTGTTTTACAGTAGTGATTAGCCTCAAGGTGGGTTGTGTTTTACAGTAGTGATTAGCCTCAATGTGGGTAGTTTTACAGTAGTGATTAGCCTCAATGTGGGTTGTGTTTTACAGTAGTGATTAGCCTCAAGGTGGGTTGTGTTTTACAGTAGTGATTAGCCTCAAGGTGGGTTGTGTTTTACGGTAGTGATTAGCCTCAATGTGGGTTGTGTTTTACAGTAGTGATTAGCCTCAATGTGGGTTGTGTTTTACAGTAGTGATTAGCCTCAAGGTGGGTTGTGTTTTACAGTAGTGATTAGCCTCAAGGTGGCTTGTGTTTTACCATTTTTATTAACCTCAAGGTGGGTTGTGTTTTACAATAGTGATTAGCCTCAAAGTGGGTTGTGTTTCACAGTAGTGATTAGCCTCAAGGTGGGTTGTGTTTTACAGTAGTGATTAGCCTCAAGGTGGGTTGTGTTTTACAGTAGTGATTAGCCTCAAGGTGGCTTGTGTTTTACAGTAGTGATTAGCCTCAATGTGGGTTGTGTTTTACAGTAGTGATTAGCCTCAAGGTGGGTTGTGTTTTACAGTAGTGATTAGCCTAAATGTGGGTTGTGTTTTACAGTAGTGATTAGCCTCAATGTAGGTTGTGTTTTACAGTAGTGATTAGCCTCAAGGTGGGTTGTGTTTTACAGTAGTGATTAGCCTCAATGTGGGTTGTGTTTTACAGTAGTGATTAGCCTCAATGTGGGTTGTGTTTTACAGTAGTGATTAGCCTCAAGGTGGGTTGTGTTTTACAATAGTGATTAGCCTCAAGGTGGGTTGTGTTTTACCTATCCAATTGATAGGTAATTATCTTAGGTCTGCGTCCTAAATGGCACCCTATTCACTATATGGTGCCAACACAACCCTGGTCAAAAGTAGTGCACTATAAAGAGACTATGTTGATTTTTGGGCCCCGTCAGTATAAAATGAGTAATCGGGACCTTAATGTGTGAATCAAACAGGACCTGTGCTCTAATACAGAGTGGGAGAGGAGGGTTGAACAGCAGTCTGAATAGGTGCTCTAATACAGAGTGAGAGAGGAGGATTGAACAGCAGTCTGAATAGGTGCTCTAATACAGAGTGGGAGAGGAGGGTTGAACAGCAGTCTGAATAGGTGCTCTAATACAGAGTGAGAGAGGAGGGTTGAACAGCAGTCTGAATAGGTGCTCTAATACAGAGTGAGAGAGGAGGTTGAACAGCAGTCTGAATAGGTGCTCTAATACAGAGTGAGAGAGGAGGGTTGAACAGCAGTCTGAATAGGTGCTCTAATACAGAGTGAGAGAGGAGGTTGAACAGCAGTCTGAATAGGTGCTCTAATACAGAGTGGGAGAGGAGGATGGAACAGCAGTCTGAATAGGTGCTCTAATACAGAGTGAGAGAGGAGGGTTGAAAAGCAGTCTGAATAGGTGCTCTAATACAGAGTGAGAGAGGAGGTTGAACAGCAGTCTGAATAGGTGCTCTAATACAGAGTGAGAGAGGAGGTTGAACAGCAGTCTGAATAGGTGCTCTAATACAGAGTGAGAGAAGAGGGTTGAACAGCAGTCTGAATAGGTGCTCTAATACAGAGTGGGAGAGGAGGATGGAACAGCAGTCTGAATAGGTGCTCTAATACAGAGTGAGAGAAGAGGGTTGAACAGCAGTCTGAATAGGTGCTCTAATACAGAGTGAGAGAGGAGGTTGAACAGCAGTCTGAATAGGTGCTCTAATACAGAGTGAGAGAAGAGGGTTGCATCCTGAAATGTGCCCTATAGGGTTCTGGTCAAAAGTAGTGCACTATATTTGTATTTGATTTAACCTTGATTTCGACAGGGAGTCATATATATATATATTCCTAGAAAGGGAATAGGGTGCCATTTGGGATACAGATGAGATGTGGACCTATTAGACTGGAGATAAAGGTGCTCGTGGTGGGTCAGATTTATCTCTCAGGCTGAGTTGGCAGTTTATAGCAGAATGAATGGTAGAGACAAGATGGAGAACCAGAAGACACTACCATTCTGAGTGTGATCTGAGGTGGATCCAGACCATAAAGATGACAATTATAAAACAAGGACAATTATTGTCCAAAAATTCACAAGTCATTCCACTGTCTTGAATCTGAGTAAATTAAAGATGGTCCTTGTCTATGGTTATCTAAGCTATGATTTGATACTTTTAAACATCTCCCGTAGTATATGAGTTGCCAGATTTTCTCTGTCCGACCTCAGCCTTTGTTGTTGGACAGTTCAGGCATGACAAGTGTAAACAGCCAGCCAGCAACACATCTCCAACATACTGAGAGAGACTAATGCTGAGTGCAAAGTGCTTTGAGGGGGCTCTGTATAGAAAAGTTAGCTATACATCACACTAAATAATGATCTCCTATACATTTCATCAGTCCCACTCTGTCTGTCCCTGCTGTCTCTGTCAATTCTGGACTGTAGATGCTGCTGTCTCTGGCTGGTTGATATTAATGAGTGGAAGCTGATGGATACAGACAGTCAGTACTCACAGGGACACGTGAGTCCTCCCTATCAGTGTCATCCACTCCATGTTGTTGTTATTCACTCATCAGAGACACGGAGCTGTCCCTGTCAGTGCCATCCTTTAAAAAATATACATATTTAAAAAAATGTATTTTGCCCCCTTTTTCGTGGTATTCAATTGGTAGTAGTTACTGTCTTGTCTCATCGCTGCAACTCCCGTACGGACTCGGGAGAGGCGAAGGTCGAGAGCCATGCGTCCTCCGAAACACAACCCAACCAAGCCACACTGCTTCTTGACACAACGCACATCCAACCCGGAAGCCAGCCGCACCAATGTGTCGGAGGAAACACCGTACACCTGGCGACCTGGTCAGTGTGCACTGTGCCCGGCCCGCCACAGGAGTTGCTAGTGCGCAATGAGACAAGGATATCCCTGCCGGCCAAGCCCTCCCTAACCCGGACAACCCTGGGCCAATTGTGCGTCGCCCCATGGGTCTCCCGGTCGCGGCCGGCTGAGACAGAGCCTGGGCTCGAACCCAGAATCTCTGGTGGCACAGCTAGCACTGCGATGCAGTGCCTTAGACCACTGCGCCACCCGGGAGGGCAGTGCCATCCTTTTTTAATCTATACATTGTTGTTGTTGTTGACAACAGGAGGATCCTGGTTTGACACAATGGAATGTTTGCGGCATGCCTCGGTGTAGATACAAGTTTGCATTGTTGTTTTCTAAAATATTTCGCTCTTGAGACACCAAATCATATCATCCTCTCTGATTTTGGGAGAAAGCAGTGACGTGTAGGCTACGATGTTGAAGAAGACGTGTATTGTGTGGAGTACCATAGTGGAAGTGGGCCTACAGACACAGGTGGGAGCAGACCTCTCTAGTGCCAGCTCCAGTCTTGGTCCCTGGTCCTCTATCTCCAGGCTCTGTCATGCTGAGAGCACACATGAGTGGTCCCTCCATGGAAGGGACCTATCGGCCAGCCGGCCGGCCGGAGACAGACCAGACCCTGGGAGCACTCAACCCCCCGCTGTCCACCCCATCCTACCCCATCCATCCGTCTAGCAGTATGTTGGCAATGTGAAGAATAAACTGGGTTCTTCACTGGGAGAGGCGGAGGTGTGTGTGTGTGTGTGTGTGTGTGTGTGTGTGTGTGTGTGTGTGTGTGTGTGTGTGTGTGTGTGTGTGTGTGTGTGTGTGTGTGTGTGTGTGTGTGCGCGCGTGTGATCTGGGAGGGCACCGGAGAGTAGCCCCTTCCCCACTGGAGAGCCAGCGACCAGCAGGCTCAGATTAGAGGAAATTTGTTCCACAATACTGCTGCCTCCTGCTTTGCAAGGCTGGGGCAGAGGCCCGCACAGAAGGTAGAGGCAGAGATTTGGGCGCAGGCCAAACCCTTTTCGCGTGTCTGTGGCTCCTCGTATCTACGCCACATGTGCTGAGCTCGACTCCCCACTGATCCTGCTCGAGCTTCATAGCCTCCCTGCCTGATGGAACAAATGCTAGATTTTCAGAAAATAAACTTATCTCATTTTGGATGACAACACATCCCCTCGGGTTGCGACGATGGCAAGGCACCATTCTGGAAACCAGGCAGGCAGGGTCAACTGTACATTTCCCAACAGCTCTTTTCTGTTGTTAAAAACGGCTGTCATTTTTCTCCGAGGGTGTTACAGTGAATTAGATGCACGTAGCCTTAATGTTTTATTCCTGTGGCTGTAATATAAAAATAATCATTCAGTATCAATATCTAAAATGTATGAAGCCCCTCTGGAAACCCCTCTTTCTACACGTCAGAGTTATTAAATGATCAGACCAGATTGAACCTATTGAGTCTATCATCAAACAAATTATCTTTATTCATTTCAAGGTATTGCTCTAAAAATCGTAGTGCCTTTTCTGAAGCCTGTAATGTACACCGGCTAATGTTTTCTAAATTGAAGTGTCACATGACATGATTGATGGCCTTAGTAGATTATCTATCTCCAATACGAGAGCCGTTATTGGCCAGACAGCAGGGAGACCATTGTGTGTCAGATCAAATCAAATCAAATGTTATTGGTCACATACACGTGTTTAGCAGATGTAATTACGGGTGTGGCGAAATGCTTGTGTTTCTAGCTCCAACTGTGTAGTAATATCTAACAATTCCACAACAATACACACCATACACACACACATCTAAAGTAAAGGAATGGAATTAAGAATATATAAATATATGGACGATCAATGTCAGAGCGACATAGACTAAGATACAGTAGAATAGGATAGAATACAGTGTATACATATGAGATGAGTAATGCAAAATATGTAAACATTATGTGTGTGTGTGTGTGTTTGTTTTTGTGTGTTTGTGATGTTACCCATTTATTTCAATTGTATATTTTCATCATCTATATATCTATCTATATATAATGGCCAGCTGTGGAAGAGAATTGTTTGCACACAAAACTGTGAATATCTATTCTGGACCTTATTCCCCTCGCGATGAATGTTTGAATGTAGGCTCTTCCTTCCTAGTCAGTTCCTTAGTGAGTTGTTAGCTAGTGGTCTCCTTGGGGACAGACACTCGCTGACCGTATTGCTAAATGACATGCTAATACCAGTGTGTGTGCATGTGTGTGAGTGTGTGTGTGCTAAATGACATGTTAATACCATTGATCTCAACAGATCATCAGATCGACGTAACTCCAACACAGAGAGAACAGTCACAGCACACATTAGACCTAGTAGCATAGAAGATAAGATAAGATGACCCAAGCGGAAAATAAATATATTTAAATATACTTCAATCATACTTCATTAATATATTTAAGTATATAGAATATGTTCGTCATAAATATACTTTAGTATATTAAACATGATCTAAATTGGAACAATTTTAAATACATTTAATTCATTTAATGTCAACTTAATTTGTGTTATTAGCTAAATATATATTTAATACATTTAAAATTATCTAAATGTAGACACTTTTTTTGTACTTAAGTATATTCTTAGTATACTAGATAAAGAGCAAAAGAAATATACCTTGAATACACCTTAAGTACATTTTATCTATATTTCTCCTAAATTAGAAATATACTACAATTCTGATTAAGTGTAAGTTTGATGTAGTTGACCAGTCAACGTCATTGTATTATTTATATACTAGCTTAATCAATTAAATTGTATTCCTGTATTATTATTATTATTTTTTACAAATAAAGTATATTTATAATGTGTTTCAAATATACTTTTACAAATATACTTTTCCTCATTAACCACGTGGCTATTGTAATTAGCCATGTAAAGGTTACCTTGATTCACCAAGGCATCATCTCATCCACAACGTCACAACATGCTATTTAAAAAGCAGTTGTGGCTGGAGCAGCCATTTACAATTCAAATGTTTGATAACTGTGCAGCTGTGGCATTTCACACGGGTTGTTCACATCACAGTGATAAATTAAACATTTCAAAAAATGTGTGATATGTAACGTGTAATAAAAAATGTACATCATTATTCAGTTGGAAAATTAACATCAACACATTTGAATAAGCTAAATATACAGAACAACATCATATTATAAATCAAAACTCCAGCTGCAGAAAAGGATGCTGGGTAATATGCAAAACTTTTTTTAAAACTTCTAATAAAGTATACTTAAGTATATTTTCTTGAGATATTAAAATGTATACTCTTAGGAAGCAAATAAAATAAAATCTAATTTTATTTGTCACATACACATGGTTAGCAGATGTTATGTAGATAAAGATATATGAAAAGGTGATGGTACAGAACGGCATAGGCAAGATGCAGTAGATGGTATCGAGTACAGTATATACATATGAGATGAGTAATGTAGGGTATGTAAACATTCTATTAAGTGGCATTGTTTAAAGTGGCTAGTGATGCATGTATTACATAAAGATGGCAAGATGCAGTAGGTGGTATAGAGTACAGTATATACATATGAGATGCGTAATGTAGGGTATGTAAACATTATATTAAGTGGCATTGTTTAAAGTGGCTAGTGATGCATGTATTACATAAAGATGGCAAGATGCAGTAGGTGGTATAGAGTACAGTATATACATATGAGATGCGTAATGTAGGGTATGTAAACATTATATTAAGTGGCATTGTTTCAGTTGAATGCATTCAGTTGTACAACTGACTAGGTCTCCCCTTTCCCTTTCCCTTTCCTCAGCGTTGCAAGTTTCCCTTATGTGGAACAAACAATCATTATCATATTCAACTTTCTCTTTCTCTGCACTCTTCTGAACAGGAATTCATTACTGGAACTACATTTCTTGTGCACTTGATCACTCACAAGCAGAGATTCATTAAAACAACCAATGTTGCAACTTCAAAAATCTACTCCAAGTCTATTTTGAATGAATATCAAAATTACAATGAAAGTTTATGGATTTGAAGTACACTTTTAATATGTTTGTTTTAAGTGTAATGATAGGTAACATGTAGTTAAAGACTGAAAAACAATGAATGTAAAATACACTTTAATAAGCGTATTGATTTGTAATGATAGTATATTGCCACGTTCACAGTCAGAACTGGGAAACTCAGACGTTTCCAACTTGCTAACTGGTTGTAGTTATACACTTGCCGTGTTCAACCAGTTAGCAAGTCGTAAAAGTCAGAGTTTCCTAGTTCTGACTAGCACGTGAACATGGCATACGTACAGTATACTAAAAGACTGAAAAAACTATTAATTTAAAGTCGACTTTAATAAGTGTGTTGAAGTGTAATAATAGAATAAGTATATAATACTAAAGATAGACTAGAAAAGTACATCTCATATTTGAAGTATATTATATGAATTTGTAGTATATTTAAGTATACTTCATTATATTTGTAATGTATTTAAAATATACTTTATTTTCGCTTGGGGATAAATACTTCTGCTAGAGGATTGATTTGAAAAGATAGATCTCATTAAACAGTAGTATTTAGTGGTTTGACAAGGTATTCGGTTAATTTCCTCTCGGTTTAATTAGGAAAAGAAACAACAACAAAACGACAAAGAAATGTGTCCAAATAAATCATTTCAGTCCTTATTTCTAAATAGCTTGAATGGACAGACGTTTAAAACGTATTTCTAAATAGCTTGACTGGACAGACGTTTAAAACGTATTTCTAAATAGCTTGACTGGACAGACGTTAAAAACGTATTTCTCCATAGCTTGAATGGACAGACGTTTAAAACGTATTTCTCCATAGCTTGACTGGACAGACGTTTAAAACGTATTTCTCCACAGCTTGAATAGACAGACGTTTAAAACGTATTTCTCCATAGCTTGAATAGACAGACGTTTAAAACGTATTTCTCCATAGCTTGAATAGACAGACGTTTAAAACGTATTTCTCCATAGCTTGAATAGACAGACGTTTAAAACGTATTTCTCCATAGCTTGAATAGACAGACGTTTAAAACGTATTTCTCCATAGCTTGAATAGACTGACGTTTAAAACGTATTTCTCCATAGCTTGAATAGACAGACGTTTAAAACGTATTTCTCCATAGCTTGAATAGACAGACGTTTAAAACGTATTTCTCCATAGCTTGAATAGACAGACGTTTAAAACGTATTTCTCCATAGCTTGAATAGACAGACGTTTAAAACGTATTTCTCCATAGCTTGAATGGACAGACGTTTAAAACGTATTTCTCCATAGCTTGACTGAACAGACGTTTAAAACATATATTTAAATAAGTAGGTAAAAGTGATCATATGAGCGGTGTCCTAGTCTGTCACGTGACCTCCAGTCAGACTAGGCTCTTTCTGTCCGTCTTCTATTCATGAAATAACTCTCTAATAGACCTCGTTTGTCCGCTGAGGACCTATTAAACACTGATCCGTATTCATCTCTCAAACAAAACCAGAAAAGAGAGGGTCTGCATCTCAAACGGCATCCCAAATCAGGGCCAAAGTAGTGCACTATGTAGGGAATAGGGTGCCATTTGGGACACAGACAGGAATATCCACTACCGGCAGCACAACTCCACCTCAAAAAGAGCAAGGCCAACAGAACAAAACAAGCTGAATAAAGAAGGACTTCATTAGATCTAAATGAATAGTCTCCTGGGTCCACGACTGTCCTCCTTTCCTTGGGCCAAAGGATTACAAGTCCTTAATTGCTTTTTATCACCTAGCCCTGTAATTTCCATCCAGCAATCAAGTGGCTTCTTCCATTTCATTTAAGTGTCTTGCGATGATGAGAAAAGAGAAATATGTCCCTCACTACTCCCTCTGACCTGGAGTATAGACTGAGAGAGACTAGTCTCACTACTCCCTCTGTCCTGGAGTATAGACTGAGAGAGACTAGTCTCACTACTCCATATGTCCTGGAGTATAGACTGAGAGAGACTAGTCTCACTACTCCCTATGACCTGGAGTATAGACTGAGAGAGACTAGTCTCACTACTCCATATGTCCTGGAGTATAGACTGAGAGAGACTAGTCTCACTACTCCCTCTGACCTGGAGTATAGACTGAGAGAGACTAGTCTCACTACTCCCTCTGACCTGGAGTATAGACTGAGAGAGACTAGTCTCACTACTCCCTCTGACCTGGAGTATAGACTGAGAGAGACTAGTCTCACTACTCCCTATGTCCTGGAGTATAGACTGAGAGAGACTAGTCTCACTACTCCATATGTCCTGGAGTATAGACTGAGAGAGACTAGTCTCACTACTCCCTCTGACCTGGAGTATAGACTGAGAGAGACTAGTCTCACTACTCCCTCTGACCTGGAGTATAGACTGAGAGAGACTAGTCTCACTACTCCCTATGTCCTGGAGTATAGACTGAGAGAGACTAGTCTCACTACTTCCTATGACCTGGAGTATAGACTGAGAGACTAGTCTCACTACTCCCTATGACCTGGAGTATAGACTGAGAGAGACTAGTCTCACTACTCCCTCTGACCTGGAGTATAGACTGAGAGAGACTAGTCTCACTACTCCCTATGTCCTGGAGTATAGACTGAGAGAGACTAGTCTCACTACTCCCTCTGACCTGGAGTATAGACTGAGAGAGACTAGTCTCACTACTCCCTCTGACCTGGATTATAGACTGAGAGAGACTAGTCTCACTACTCCATATGTCCTGGAGTATAGACTGAGAGAGACTAGTCTCACTACTCCCTATGACCTGGAGTATAGACTGAGAGAGACTAGTCTCACTACTCCCTCTGTCCTGGAGTATAGACTGAGAGAGACTAGTCTCACTACTCCCTCTGACCTGGAGTATAGACTGAGAGAGACTAGTCTCACTACTCCCTATGTCCTGGAGTATAGACTGAGAGAGACTAGTCTCACTACTCCCTATGTCCTGGAGTATAGACTGAGAGAGACTAGTCTCACTACTCCCTCTGACCTGGAGTATAGACTGAGAGAGACTAGTCTCACTACTCCCTATGACCTGGAGTATAGACTGAGAGAGACTAGTCTCACTACTCCCTATGTCCTGGAGTATAGACTGAGAGAGACTAGTCTCACTACTCCCTATGTCCTGGAGTATAGACTGAGAGAGACTAGTCTCACTACTCCCTCTGTCCTGGAGTATAGACTGAGAGAGACTAGTCTCACTACTCCCTATGTCCTGGAGTATAGACTGAGAGAGACTAGTCTCACTACTCCCTATGTCCTGGAGTATAGACTGAGAGAGACTAGTCTCACTACTCCCTCTGACCTGGAGTATAGACTGAGAGAGACTAGTCTCACTACTCCCTATGTCCTGGAGTATAGACTGAGAGAGACTAGTCTCACTACTCCCTATGTCCTGGAGTATAGACTGAGAGAGACTAGTCTCACTACTCCCTATGTCCTGGAGTATAGACTGAGAGAGACTAGTCTCACTACTCCCTATGACCTGGAGTATAGACTGAGAGAGACTAGTCTCACTACTCCCTATGTCCTGGAGTATAGACTGAGAGAGACTAGTCTCACTACTCCCTATGTCCTGGAGTATAGACTGAGAGAGACTAGTCTCACTACTCCCTATGTCCTGGAGTATAGACTGAGAGAGACTAGTCTCACTACTCCCTCTGACCTGGATTATAGACTGAGAGAGACTAGTCTCACTACTCCCTCTGACCTGGAGTATAGACTGAGAGAGACTAGTCTCACTACTCCCTATGTCCTGGAGTATAGACTGAGAGAGACTAGTCTCACTACTCCCTCTGTCCTGGAGTATAGACTGAGAGAGACTAGTCTCACTACTCCCTCTGTCCTGGAGTATAGACTGAGAGAGACTAGTCTCACTACTCCCTCTGACCTGGAGTATAGACTGAGAGGGACTAGTCTCACTACTCCCTCTGACCTGGAGTATAGACTGAGAGAGACTAGTCTCACTACTCCCTATGACCTGGAGTATAGACTGAGAGAGACTAGTCTCACTACTCCCTATGTCCTGGAGTATAGACTGAGAGAGACTAGTCTCACTACTCCCTATGACCTGGAGTATAGACTGAGAGAGACTAGTCTCACTATTCCCTCTGTCCTGGAGTATAGACTGAGAGAGACTAGTCTCACTACTCCCTCTGACCTGGAGTATAGACTGAGAGAGACTAGTCTCACTACTCCCTCTGACCTGGAGTATAGACTGAGAGAGACTAGTCTCACTACTCCCTCTGTCCTGGAGTATAGACTGAGAGAGACTAGTCTCACTACTCCCTATGTCCTGGAGTATAGACTGAGAGAGACTAGTCTCACTACTCCCTATGACCTGGAGTATAGACTGAGAGAGACTAGTCTCACTACTCTCTCTGACCTGGATTATAGACTGAGAGAGACTAGTCTCACTACTCCCTATGACCTGGAGTATAGACTGAGAGAGACTAGTCTCACTACTCCCTCTGACCTGGATTATAGACTGAGAGAGACTAGTCTCACTACTCCCTCTGTACTGGATTATAGACTGAGAGAGACTAGTCTCACTACTCCCTATGTCCTGGAGTATAGACTGAGAGAGACTAGTCTCACTACTCCCTCTGACCTGGATAATAGACTGAGAGAGACTAGTCTCACTACTCCCTATGTCCTGGAGTATAGACTGAGAGAGGCTAGTCTCACTACTCCCTCTGACCTGGAGTATAGACTGAGAGAGACTAGTCTCACTACTCCCTATGTCCTGGAGTATAGACTGAGAGAGACTAGTCTCACTACTCTCTCTGACCTGGAGTATAGACTGAGAGAGACTAGTCTCACTACTCCCTCTGTCCTGGAGTATAGACTGAGAGAGACTAGTCTCACTACTCCCTCTGTCCTGGAGTATAGACTGAGAGAGACTAGTCTCACTACTCCCTCTGACCTGGAGTATAGACTGAGAGAGACTAGTCTCACTACTCTCTCTGACCTGGAGTATAGACTGAGAGAGACTAGTCTCACTACTCCCTCTGACCTGGAGTATAGACTGAGAGAGACTAGTCTCACTACTCCCTCTGACCTGGAGTATAGACTGAGAGAGACTAGTCTCACTACTCCCTCTGACCTGGAGTATAGACTGAGAGAGACTAGTCTCACTACTCCCTCTGACCTGGAGTATAGACTGAGAGAGACTAGTCTCACTACTACCTCTGACCTGGAGTATAGACTGAGAGAGACTAGTCTCACTACTCCCTATGTCATGGAGTATAGACTGAGAGAGACTAGTCTCACTACTCCCTCTGACCTGGAGTATAGACTGAGAGAGGCTAGTCTCACTACTACCTCTTACCTGGAGTATAGACTGAGAGAGACTAGTCTCACTACTCCCTATGACCTGGAGTATAGACTGAGAGAGACTAGTCTCACTACTCCCTATGTCATGGAGTATAGACTGAGAGAGGCTAGTCTCACTACTCCCTCTGTCCTGGAGTATAGACTGAGAGAGACTAGTCTCACTACTCCCTCTGACCTGGAGTATAGACTGAGAGAGACTAGTCTCACTACTCCCTCTGTCCTGGAGTATAGACTGAGAGAGACTAGTCTCACTACTCCCTCTGTCCTGGAGTATAGACTGAGAGAGACTAGTCTCAATACTACCTCTGACCTGGAGTATAGACTGAGAGACTAGTCTCACTACTCCCTCTGTCCTGGAGTATAGACTGAGAGAGACTAGTATCACTACTCCCTATGTCCTGGAGTATAGACTGAGAGAGACTAGTCTCACTACTCCCTCTGTACTGGAGTATAGACTGAGAGAGACTAGTATCACTACTCCCTATGTCCTGGAGTATAGACTGAGAGAGACTAGTCTCACTACTCCCTATGTCCTGGAGTATAGACTGAGAGAGACTAGTCTCACTACTCCCTATGTCCTGGAGTATAGACTGAGAGAGACTAGTATCACTACTCCCTCTGACCTGGAGTATAGACTGAGAGAGACTAGTCTCACTACTCCCTATGTCCTGGAGTATAGACTGAGAGAGTCTAGTCTCACTACTCCCTCTGACCTGGAGTATAGACTGAGAGAGACTAGTCTCACTACTCCCTATGTCCTGGAGTATAGACTGAGAGAGACTAGTCTCACTACTCCCTCTGACCTGGAGTATAGACTGAGAGAGACTAGTCTCACTACTCCCTCTGTACTGGAGTATAGACTGAGAGAGACTAGTATCACTACTCCCTCTGACCTGGAGTATAGACTGAGAGAGACTAGTCTCAATACTCCCTCTGACCTGGAGTATAGACTGAGAGAGACTAGTCTCACTACTCCCTATGTCCTGGAGTATAGACTGAGAGAGACTAGTCTCACTACTCCCTCTGACCTGGAGTATAGACTGAGAGAGACTAGTCTCACTACTCCCTATGTCCTGGAGTATAGACTGAGAGAGACTAGTCTCACTACTCCCTCTGACCTGGAGTATAGACTGAGAGAGACTAGTCTCACTACTCCCTCTGACCTGGAGTATAGACTGAGAGAGACTAGTCTCACTACTCCCTCTGACCTGGAGTATAGACTGAGAGAGACTAGTCTCACTATTCTCTCTGACCTGGAGTATAGACTGAGAGAGACTAGTCTCACTACTCCCTATGTCCTGGAGTATAGACTGAGAGAGACTAGTCTCACTACTCCCTATGTCATGGAGTATAGACTGAGAGAGACTAGTCTCACTACTCCCTCTGTCCTGGAGTATAGACTGAGAGAGACTAGTCTCACTACTCCCTCTGTCCTGGAGTATAGACTGAGAGAGACTAGTCTCACTACTCCCTATGTCATGGAGTATAGACTGAGAGAGACTAGTCTCACTACTCCCTATGACCTGGAGTATAGACTGAGAGAGACTAGTCTCACTACTCCCTATGTCCTGGAGTATAGACTGAGAGAGACTAGTCTCACTACTCCCTATGTCCTGGAGTATAGACTGAGAGAGACTAGTCTCACTACTCCCTCTGTCCTGGAGTATAGACTGAGAGAGACTAGTCTCACTACTCCCTCTGATCCTGGAGTATAGACTGAGAGAGACTAGTCTCACTACTCCCTATGTCCTGGAGTATAGACTGAGAGAGACTAGTCTCACTACTCCCTCTGTCCTGGAGTATAGACTGAGAGAGACTAGTCTCACTACTCCCTATGTCCTGGAGTATAGACTGAGAGAGACTAGTCTCACTACTCCCTCTGACCTGGAGTATAGACTGAGAGAGACTAGTCTCACTACTCCCTCTGTCCTGGAGTATAGACTGAGAGAGACTAGTCTCACTACTCCCTCTGACCTGGAGTATAGACTGAGAGAGACTAGTCTCACTACTCCCTATGTCCTGGAGTATAGACTGAGAGAGACTAGTCTCACTACTCCCTCTGACTGGAGTATAGACTGAGAGAGACTAGTCTCACTACTCCCTATGTCCTGGAGTATAGACTGAGAGAGACTAGTCTCACTACTCCCTATGTCCTGGAGTATAGACTGAGAGAGACTAGTCTCACTACTCCCTCTGTCCTGGAGTATAGACTGAGAGAGACTAGTCTCACTACTCCCTATGTCCTGGAGTATAGACTGAGAGAGACTAGTCTCACTACTCCCTATGTCCTGGAGTATAGACTGAGAGAGACTAGTCTCACTACTCCCTATGTCCTGGAGTATAGACTGAGAGAGACTAGTCTCACTACTCCCTCTGACCTGGAGTATAGACTGAGAGAGACTAGTCTCACTACTCCCTAGTACCTGGAGTATAGACTGAGAGAGACTAGTCTCACTACTCCCTATGTACCTGGAGTATAGACTGAGAGAGACTAGTCTCACTACTCCCTCTGTCCTGGAGTATAGACTGAGAGAGACTAGTCTCACTACTCCCTCTGACCTGGAGTATAGACTGAGAGAGACTAGTCTCACTACTCCCTATGTACTGGAGTATAGACTGAGAGAGACTAGTCTCACTACTCCCTCTGATCCTGGAGTATAGACTGAGAGAGGACTAGTCTCACTACTCCCTATGTCCTGGAGTATAGACTGAGAGAGACTAGTCTCACTACTCCCTCTGTCCTGGAGTATAGACTGAGAGAGACTAGTCTCACTACTCCCTCTGTACCTGGAGTATAGACTGAGAGAGACTAGTCTCACTACTCCCTCTGATCCTGGAGTATAGACTGAGAGAGACTAGTCTCACTACTCCCTATGTACCTGGAGTATAGACTGAGAGAGACTAGTCTCACTACTCCCTAGTCCTGGATTATAGACTGAGAGAGACTAGTCTCACTACTCCTCTGTACCTGGAGATAGACTGGAGAGACTAGTCTCACTACTCCCTCTGACCTGGAGTATAGACTGAGAGAGACTAGTCTCACTACTCCCTATGTCCTGGAGTATAGACTGAGAGAGACTAGTCTCACTACTCCCTCTGACCTGGAGTATAGACTGAGAGAGACTAGTCTCACTACTCCCTATGACCCTGGAGTATAGACTGAGAGAGACTAGTCTCACTACTCCCTCTGTTCCTGGAGTATAGACTGAGAGAGACTAGTCTCACTACTCCCTCTGACCTGGAGTATAGACTGAGAGAGACTAGTCTCACTACTCCCTCTGTCCTGGAGTATAGACTGAGAGAGACTAGTCTCACTACTCCCTCTGACCTGGAGTATAGACTGAGAGAGACTAGTCTCACTACTCCCTATGTCCTGGAGTATAGACTGAGAGAGACTAGTCTCACTACTCCCTCTGACCTGGAGTATAGACTGAGAGAGACTAGTCTCACTACTCCCTCTGACCTGGAGTATAGACTGAGAGAGACTAGTCTCACTACTCCCTCTGTCCTGGAGTATAGACTGAGAGAGACTAGTCTCACTACTCCCTCTGACCTGGAGTATAGACTGAGAGAGACTAGTCTCACTACTCCCTATGTCCTGGAGTATAGACTGAGAGAGACTAGTCTCACTACTCCCTATGTCCTGGAGTATAGACTGAGAGAGACTAGTCTCACTACTCCCTCTGTCCTGGAGTATAGACTGAGAGAGACTAGTCTCACTACTCCCTATGTCCTGGAGTATAGACTGAGAGAGACTAGTCTCACTACTCCCTATGTCCTGGAGTATAGACTGAGAGAGACTAGTCTCACTAACTCCTCTGACCTGGAGTATGACTGAGAGAGGCTAGTCTCACTACTACCCTCTTGCCTGAGGTATAGACTGAGAGAGACTAGTCCTCACTACTCCTATGACCTGGAGTATAGACTGAGAGAGACTAGTCTCACTACTCCCATGTCCTGGAGTATAGACTGAGAGAGGACTAGTCTCACGACACTCCTCTGTCCTGGAGTATAGACTGAGAGAGTATAGTCACTACTCCCCTGACCTGGAGTATAGACTGAGAGAGACTAGTCTCACTACTCCCTCTGTACCTGGAGTATAGACTGAGAGAGACTAGTCTCACTACTCCCTCATGTCCTGGAGTATAGACTGAGAGAGACTAGTCTCACTACTCCTCTGACCTGAGAGTATAGACTGAGAGAGACTAGTCTCACTACTCCCTTGTCCTGGAGTATAGACTGAGAGAGACTAGTATCACTACTCCCTAGCCTGGAGTATAGACTGAGAGAACTAGTCTCACTACTCCTCTGTACTGGAGTATACTGAGAGAGACTAGCTCACTACTACTCCCTATGTCCTGGAGTATAGACTGAGAGAGACTAGTCTCACTACTCCCTATGCCTGGAGTATAGACTGAGAGAGACTAGTCTCACTACTCCCTATGTCCTGGAGTATAGACTAGAGAGACTAGTTCACACTCCCCTCTGACTGGAGTATAGACTGAGAGAGACTAGTTCTCACTACTCCCTATGTCCTGGAGTATAGACTGAGAGAGTAGTAGTCCACTATCCCCTCTGACCTGGAGTATAGACTGAGAGAGACTATCTCCTACTCCCTTGTCCTGGAGTATGACTGAGAGCTACAGTCTCACTACTTCCCAGGACTGGAGTATAGATGAGGAGGACTAGTCTCACTACTCCCCTGACCTGAGTATAGACGGAGAGAGACTAGTCTCACTACCCTCTGTCCTGGAGTATAGACTGAGAGAGACGTATCCATACTCCCTCTGACCTGGAGTATAGACTGAGAGAGACTAGTCTCACTACTCCCTATGTCCTGGAGTATAGACTGAGAGAGACTAGTCTCACTACTCCCTCTGGACCTGAGTATAGACTGAGAGAGACTAGTCTCACTACTCCCTATGTCCTGGAGTATAACTGGAGAGAGACTAGTCTCAATCACTACTCCCTCTGCCTGGATTATAGACTGAGAGAGACTAGTCCCTACTCCTCTTACCTGAGTATAGACTAGAGAGACTAGTCTCACTACTCCCTCTGACCTGGAGTATAGACTGAGAGAGACTAGTCTCAACTATTCTCTCTGACCGGGAGTATAGACTGAGAGAGACTAGTCTCACTACTCCCTATGTCCTGGAGTATAGACTGAGAGAGACTAGTCTCACTACTCCTATGTCTGGAGTATAGACTGAGAGAGACTAGTCTCACTACTCCCTCTGTCCTGGAGTATGACGAGAGAGACTAGTCTCACTACTCCCTTGTCCTGGAGTATACGACTGAGAGAGACTAGTCTCACTACTCCTATGTCTGGATAGACTGAGAGAGACTATCTCACTACCCATGTCCTGGAGTATAGACTGAGAGAGACTAGTCTCACTACTCCTATTGTCCTGGAGTATAGACTGAGAGAGACTAGTCTCACTACTCTCCCTCTGACCTGGAGTATGACTGAGAGAGACTAGTCTCACTACTCCCTCTGACCTGGAGTATAGACTGAGAGAGACTAGTCTCACTACTTTCCCTATGTCCTGGAGTATAGACTGAGAGAACTAGTCTCACTACTCCCTTGTCCTGGAGTATAGACTGAGAGAGACTAGTCTCACTACTCCCTCTGACCTGGAGTTATAGACTGAGGAGAGACTCTCACTACTCCCTATGTCCTGGAGTATAGACTGAGAGAGACTAGTCTCACTACTCCCTGACCTGGATTATAGACTGAGAGAGACTAGTCTCACTACTCCCTATGACCTGGAGTATAGACTGAGAGAGACTAGTCTCACTACTCCCTATGTCCTGGAGTATAGACTGAGAGAGACTAGTCTCACTACTCCCTCTGACCTGGAGTATAGACCTGAGAGAGACTAGTCTCACTACTCCTCTCTCTGGAGTATAGACTGAGAGAGAACTAGTCTCACTACTCCCTCTGACCTGGAGTATAGACTGAGAGAGGCTAGTCTCACTACTCCCTCTGTCCTGGAGTATAGACTGAGAGAGACTAGTCTCACTACTCCTCTGACCTGGAGTATAGACTGAGAGAGACTAGTCTCACTACTCCCTATGTCCTGGAGTAAGACTGAGAGAGACTAGTCTCACTACTCCTCTGTCCTGGAGTATAGACTGAGAGAGACTAGTCTCACTACTCCCTCTGACCTGGAGTATAGACTGAGAGGACTAGTCTCACTACTCCCTATGTCCTGGAGTATAGACTGAGAGAGACTATCTCACTACTCCCTCTGACCTAGTATAGACTGAAGAGACTAGTCTCACTACTCCCTATGTCCTGGAGTATAGACTGAGAGAGACTAGTCTCATACTCCCTCTGACCTGGAGTATAGACTGAGAGAGACTAGTCTCACTACTCCCTATGTCCTGGAGTATAGACGAGAGAGACTAGTCTCACTACTCCTCTGACCTGGAGTATAGACGAGATAGAGACTAGTCTCACTACTCCCTATGTCCTGGAGTATAGCTGAGAGAGACAGTCCCTACCCTCTGTCCTGGAGTATAGACTGAGAGAGACTAGTCTCACTACTCCTCTGACCCTGGAGTATAGACTGAGAGAGACTAGTCTCACTACTCCCTATGTCCTGGAGTATAGACTGAGAGAGACTAGTCTCACTACTCCCTCTGACCTGGAGTTATGACGAGAGAGACTAGTCTCACTACTCCCTATGTCCTGGAGTATAGACTGAGAGAGACTAGTCTCACTACTCCCTCTGACCTGGAGTATAGACTGAGAGAGACTATCTCACTACTCCCTATGTCCTGGAGTAAGACGAGAGAGACTAGTCTCCTACTCCCTCTGACCTGGATATAGACTGAGAGAGACTAGTCTCACTACTCCTCTGACCTGGAGTATAGACTGAGAGAGACTAGTCTACTACTCCCCTATTCTCTGGATTATAGACTGAGAGAGACTAGTCTCACTACTCCCTCTGACCTGGAGTATAACGGAGAGAGACTAGTCTCACTACTCCCTCTGTCCTGGAGTATAGACTGAGAGAGACTAGTCTCACTACTCCTCTGACCTGGAGTATAGACTGAGAGAGACTAGTCTCACACTCCCATGTCCTGGAGTATAGACTGAGAGAGACTAGTCTCACTACTCCCTCTGACCCTTGGGGGAGTTATAGACTGAGAAGACTAGTCTCACTCACTACTCCCTGAGTCCTGTAGTATAGACTGAGAGAGACTAGTCTCACTACTCCCTATGTCTGGAGTATAGACTGAGAGAGACTAGTCTCACTACTCCTCTGTCCTGAGTATAGACTGAGAAGACTAGTCTCACTACTCCCTCTGTCCTGGATTATAGACTGAGAGAGACTAGTCTCACTACCCCTATGTCTGGAGTATAGACTGAGAGAGACTAGTCTCACTACTCCTCTCTGTCCTGGAGTTATAGACTGAGAAGAGTGCTTATCCATACTCCTTATGTCCTGGAGTATAGACTGAGAGAGACTAGTCTCACTACTCCCTTGCCTGGAGTATAGACTGAGAGAGACTAGTCTCACTACTCCTCTTTCCTGGAGTATAACTGAGAGAGACAGTCTCACTACTCCCTCTGACCTGGAGTATAGACTGAGAGAGACTAGTCTCACTACTCCCTATGTCTGGAGTATAGACTGAGAGAGACTAGTCTCACTACTCCCTATGTCCTGGAGTATAGACTGAGAGAGACTAGTCTCACTACTCCCTCTGACCGGGATTATAGACTGAGAGAGACTAGTCTCACTACCCCTATGTCCTGGAGTATAGACTGAGAGAGACTAGTCTCACTACTCCTATGACCTGGAGTATAGACTGAGAGAGACTAGTCTCACTACTCCTTGACCTGGAGTATAGACTGAGAGAGACTAGTCTCACTACTCCCTATGTCCTGAGTATAGACTGAGAGAGACTAGTCTCACTACTCCCTCTGACCTGGAGTATAGACTGAGAGAGCTAGTCTCACTACTCCCTCTGTCCTGGAGTATAGACTGAGAGAGACTAGTCTCACTACTCCTATGTCCTGGAGTATAGACTGAGAGACTAGTCTACCCTCCCTCTGACCTGGAGTATAGACTGAGAGAGACTAGTCTCACTACTCCTCTGACCTGGAGTATAGACTGAGAGAGACTAGTCTCCTACTCTCCTATGTCTGGGTATAGACTGAGAGAGACTAGTCTCACTACTCCTTCTACCTGACAAGTATAGACTGAGAGAGACAGTCTCACTACTCCCTCTGACCTGGAGTATAGACTGAGAGAGACAGTCTCACTACTCCCTCGTCCTGGAGTATAGACTGAGAGAGGCTAGTCTCACTACTCCCTCTGTCCTGGAGTATAGACTGAGAGAGACTAGTCTACTATACTCCCTATGTCCTGGAGTATAGACTGAGAGAGACTAGTCTCACTACTCCCTCTGACCTGGAGTATAGACTGAGAGAGACTAGTCTCACTACTCCTCTATGTCCTGGAGTATAGACTGAGAGAGACTAGTCTCACTACTCCCTCTGACCTGGAGTATAGACTGAGAGAGACTAGTCTCACTACTCCCTATTCCTGGAGTATAGACTGAGAGAGACTAGTCTCACTACTCCCTCTGACCTGGAGTATAGACTGAGAGAGAACTAGTCTCACTACTCCCTATGTCCTGGAGTATAGACTGAGAGAGACTAGTCTCACTACTCCCTGAGCCTGGAGTATAGACTGAGAGAGACTAGTCTCACTACTCCCTCTGTCCTGGAGTATAGACTGAGAGAGACTAGTTCTCACTACTCCCTCTGTCCTGGAGTATAGACTGAGAGAGACTAGTCTCACTACTCCCTCTGACCTGGAGTATAGACTGAGAGAGACTAGTCTCACTACTCCCTCTGTCCTGGATATAGACTGAGAGAGACTAGTCTCACTACTCCTCTGACCTGGAGTATAGACTGGAGAGACTAGTCTCACTACTCCCTATGTCTGGAGTATAGACTGAGAGAGACTAGTCTCACTACTCCCTATGCCTGGAGTATAGACTGAGAGAGACTAGTCTCACTACTCCCTATGTCCTGGAGTATAGACTGAGAGAGACTAGTCTCACTACTACCCTCTGACCTGGAGTATAGACTGAGAGGACAGTCTCACTACTCCTATGTCCTGGGTATAGACTGAGAGAGACGTTCTCACTACTCCCTCTACTGGAGTATAGACTGAGAGAGACTAGTCTCACACTCCTTGTCCTGGAGTATAGACTGGAGAGACTAGTCTCACTACTCCTCTGACCTGGAGTATAGACTGAGAGAGACTAGTCTCACTACTCCCTCTGTCCTGGAGTATAGACTGAGAGAGACTAGTCTCACTACTCCCTCTGCCTGGAGTATAGACTGAGAGAGACTATCTCACTACTCCCTATGTCCTGAGTATAGACTGAAGAGTACTAGTCTCACTACTCCCTATGTCCTGGAGTAAGACTGAGAGAGACTAGTCTCACTACTCCTCTGTCCTGGAGTATAGACTGAGAGAGACTAGTCTCACTACTCCCTATGTCCTGAGTATAGACTGAGAGAGACTAGTCTCACTACTACCCTCGACCTGGAGTATAGACTGAGAGAGCTAGTCTCACTACTCCTCATGACCTGGGTATAGACTGAGAGAGACTAGTCTCACTACTCCCTATGTCCTGGAGTATAGACTGAGAGAGACTAGTCTCACTACTCCCTCTGTCCTGGAGTATAGACTGAGAGAGACTAGTCTCTACTACTCCCTCTGTCCTGGAGTATAGACTGAGAGAGACTAGTCTCACTACCCCTATGTCCTGGATTATAGACTGAGAAGACTAGTCCATACTCCCTGTGACCTGGAGTATAGACTGAGAAACTAGTCTCACTACTCCCTTGACCTGGAGTATAGACTGAAGAGAGCTAGTCTCACTACTCCCTCGACCTGGAGTATAGACTGAGAAAGACTGAGTTCACTACTCCGTCCTGAGTAGTATAGACTGAGAGAGACTAGTCCTCCCTCTCCCGACTGCTCCGGAGTATAGACTGAGAGAGACAGTCTCACTACTCTCCGTGCTGGAGTATAGACTGAAGAGACTATCTCACTACTCCCTTGTCCTGTGAGTAGAGCTGAGGAGAGACTAGTCTCACTACTCCCTCTGCCTGGATTATAGACTAAGAGACTAGTCTCACTACTCTCTCTATTTCCTCTGAGTATACTAGAACTGAGATAGAGCTACCTAGCCTGGCCTGGTCTTATAGACTGAGAGAGACTAGTCTCACTACTGCCTCCTCCTATGCCTATTTAGACTGAGAGAGACTAGTCCTCACTTCCCACTTTCTTGTCCTGGTTATCACTAGAGAGATACTTCTCACTACTCCGTCTACCTGGTATTAGACTGAGAGACTGTCTCACTACTCCCTATGTCCTGGAGTATAGACTGAGAGAGACTAGTCTCACTACTGCCCTCTGACCTGGAGTATAGACTGAGAGAGACTAGTCTCACTACTCCCACTCTGACTCTAGGATGTATAGACTGAGAGAGACTAGTCTCACTACTTCCCTATGACCCTGAGTATAAGACTGAGAGAGACTATTGTCCTCACTAGCTTTCCCTCTGACCTTGAGTATGACCTGAGAGAGACTAGTTCTCACTACTCCCTATGTCCTGGAGTATGACTGAGAGAGACTAGTCTCCTACTCCCTCTGACCTGGAGTATAGACTGAGAGAGGACTAGTCCGCCACTATACTCCCTATGTCTCTGGAGTATAGACTGAGAGAGACTAGTCTCACTACTCCCCTCTGACCTGGAGTATAGACTGAGAGAGACTAGTCTCACTACTCCTATGTCCTGGATATAGACTGAGAGAGACTAGTCTCACACTCCCTCTGACCTGAGTATCAGACTGAGAGAGCCTAGTCTC